>NW_024090281.1:0-59976 GCF_014356525.2 Nilaparvata lugens
ATGGTATCTATCAATGTTCGAATAAATATAAATGTATAATATAACAATATACAAAGAGAGTCGAAAGTGACATTCCATGTTAATTAACATTAAAATTGTCATGACAATAACATGTAAAGTGAAATAAATAATCAGACAATCATATATCATATGAAACAGTATCACCATTGTAATATTACATTTTTTCTCGATTAAAATCGAATCTTCAATTCAAGATCTATAAAACTTGATAGTAAATATCAGAGTAATCGATATACGGACAACTTTTTGACTGAGAATTTATCGTAAATAATTGTGTTGCATATTCCATGGTATCAGAGAAATAGAATAACAGATAATATAGATGATGTATAAATTTAAAATAACAGTTTCGAAATAAAGTTTTATTGAGAACAAATGTAAAATGTAAATTCTAAACTTGTAATTTATAATTTTTTGGTGACGTGTTCATGAAGTCATCACTGATTTTGAGGTTTGGTTTTTTGCTCTGACTTGTAGCTTCTTCTCTAAAAAATGATGGCTGGCTATGTGTTCTGGTTTTGTGTTCTCTGAATATTTTTCTGTTTAAGTGAATTTTTAATGTTTTAAATTGAGTTTTGAACAGTTTATAGTGTTCTAATTTTGTCTATAATTAATTGTTTCTTGTGTTTACAAGCCTATAGCCATTGTTTTCAACTATATAAACTGGATAAGTATTTTAGCTTGTAATGATGCTATATTATGTTTAAGTGTTGTTCTTTAATATTGCCAAAATTCTTCTGAAGATTATAAGTTGGTTTGCTCTGAAAACTGGATTTCTCATTCATAAGCAATAGATCCATTCATAGTTTATCAAGAATCTACTATTTTGGAGCCGATAACTTTCCTTAGGTTAATAGGTGAAAAATGCTATCCAACCTATTTAGGAGAAATTGGTAGCATGGCACCATAAGTGTATGAATACAGACAAGATAACATTTTACAGTCTGTAGGTTACATAAACTAAACGACTTAACAAAATTTGAATTATTTCCTTGGACAAAATTTAGGAACAAAGAAGCTCTGGGCTATATACAGCCTGTTTTTTTCATTTTAATATTGTAATATTTCATCCTATAAATAAATAGAAAATGTCTAAGAAACTTACACTCATGGATGGAGATTCTCATTTTTTTTGATGGGTTGTTTGCTGCAATAAGAAAAGATTCCATGTTAGTCTATCTGACAATGATATTCAGTCACTTTGCACCAATCTATTTCCACATAACTATTCAAAGATATCACTAGTTTTACAATAACAATATAATATTCATTAATGATAATATTATAATGCAATCACTTTGCACCAATTCATTTTCACAATGACAGAGACTAGAAACGTTTTGCTTGTAGTCCAGTGCTCATTGCAAGCAATTTATTTGCAAAAATAAAAATGTGCAAACAGCATATGAATATAACCATAGAGAGAAGATAGCATAAGGAAATATCAAATATGCCATAATATACCATAGGGCGTTTATGTTGCAAATGTCACTGTTGAATCAAGCCGATAGTCCTAGTAGTTGTTTTTGGTGAAGCTATGTGACGCTGGTAGTCTCTCATACTGTGCCCTTCTTACACTCTTACACTCCCAACAACACACTAATAATAGACAGTGTATAGGGTGTCTATGTTGCAAATGTGAGTGTTAACTGAAGCCGATAGTCCTAGTAGTTGTTTTTGGTAAAGCTATGTGCCACTACTAGTCTCTCATACTGTGCCCTTCTTACACTCTTACACTCCCAACAACACACTAATAATAGACAGTGTATAGGGTGTCTATGTTGCAAATGTGAGTGTTAACTGAAGCCGATAGTCCTAGTAGTTGTTTTTGGTGAAGCTATGTGCCACTACTAGTCTCTCATACTGTGCCCTTCTTACACTCTTACACTCCCAACAACACACTATAATAGACAGTGTATAGGGTGTCTATGTTGCAAATGTGAGTGTTAACTGAAGCCGATAGTCCTAGTAGTTGTTTTTGGTAAAGCTATGTGCCACTACTAGTCTCTCATACTGTGCCCTTCTTACACTCTTACACTCCAACAACACACTAATAATAGACAGTGTATAGGGTGTCTATGTTGCAAATGTGAGTGTTAACTGAAGCCGATAGTCCTAGTAGTTGTTTTTGGTGAAGCTATGTGCCACTACTAGTCTCTCATACTGTGCCCTTCTTACACTCTTACACTCCAACAACACACTAATAATAGACAGTGTATAGGGTGTCTATGTTGCAAATGTGAGTGTTAACTGAAGCCGATAGTCCTAGTAGTTGTTTTTGGTGAAGCTATGTGCCACTACTAGTCTCTCATACTGTGCCGTTCTTACACTCTTGCATTCTTACACTCCCAACAAAACAGTATAATTATTGACAGTAGTCGTGTTGAGTACACAAAAAATCGGCTTGAAATTTGGAGCATAAACTACCTATATCATGGGATATCTTCTTATGCTGTTTTTTCTCTCTGATATAACACAAATAGACATATAAACAGTCATACATCACACTTTTATTCTCATATTACAAACCTGAAATTATTGTAACAGTCACAGTCACTCATTCATTTACCAATAAAATTGCATTAACGTTGAAAGTTGAAACATTTGAATTGAAAGATTTTAGAAAGGGTGATTGAATTTTCCATTTCATGATGAATGTTGTATCCTATCCTATACTATTGAATGAGCACTTTCTGTTCATATCTATGGCTGTATGTCACCAGATCTAGAAAACGGCTTCAACAATTCTCACGAAATTTGGAACATAGTAGATGTATGATACAAAAATTCGATTGCACTAGGTCTCATCCCTGGGAAGAATTGCTTAAGGACATTAAAAGGATATTTCATCCTTGGAAGAACAGATGAGAATTGAGAATTTCGTTGTCTGGAAGTGAGTGTGTGGGAGTGAGACAAATTTATGCCTCAGCTGGTGAACAATCGCATTCAAATAGCTGATTTCACGAGGAATATTATCCAGCAAGAAATTCATCGACATGAGCAAATTAAAATAAGATTGAATATGAGTTGAATGCATCTAAACAGAATTTAATATCAATATGATGCTATTAGTGTAGACTTTAACATAGTTATATTAACTAATATTGTAGCAAAAACAGCATATCATTCTGATAAAATAAAAATATATTATATTTTCCTCTTTCTTTACAAATTTTCTATGTTTTTGTACTCCAGAGTTAATTAGTTAGTTATATTAACTAATATTGTAGCAAAAACAGCATATCATTCTGATAAAATAAAAATATATTATATTTTCCTCTTTCTTTACAAATTTTCTATGTTTTTGTACTCCAGAGCAAAGCTTGGGCCCAGATATTTCATTTACTACTCTAAGCATCAATGCACTAGACAAGAATATTTAATCGGAATGATTCTAGTATAATATATGGTTGGTTTTGCATTGCAGAATAGGCTACTCAATTCAATTAATAAAAAAAAAATAAATAACTCAATTAAATACTGTCAATCGAAAGATATTTTGTATCATGATGAAATATCAAATCCAAAATGTAGATTTTCTTGAAAATTTGTAGTGACAGAAGATTATAGTTACCTTCGCTGTTTCGCCTTTTCCTCGAACGTCTGAAATTGTCAACAAAAAAATAGATTTAGAATAAAGTAATCAAATCAAATCATACCCTATGTAATGTATGTATAGTACTTGTACATGTATTATTTAGTGAGTAGAAGATATACATTACAATTTCTCATCAGTATAATATAAGCAAAGTGTAAGCAGAAAAATCTAATAACATATGTTGTGATAGTTGAAAAAAAAATACAAGAATCGATAGAGTGCACTTTACTGATAAAAAACGTCACACTGTCAGCTGACAGTCGCAAGTGAATCTCACGATATTATCTATATATATATATATATATATATATATATATATATATATATATATATATAAAAGCGAAATGGCACTCACTCACTCACTCGCATAACTAAAAATCTACCGGACCAAAAACGTTCAAATTTGGTAGGTATGTTCAGTTGGCCCTTTAGAGGCGCACTAAGAAATCTTTTGGCAATATTTCAACTCTAAGGGTTGTTTTTAAGGGTTTAAAGTTCGTCTTTTAGCATGTATATTCTTCTTCTCCCAATCTCTTAATTATAATGAAATTTCCATATCATATGTTACTATAGAACTATAATCTAGATAGAGTACCTCTTCGAAACAGTTGTTAACTGGCAACTAAATTAATAATTTTGTCAGGTTGGCATTAAGTTGAGTTGACTTTGTTAGGTTGGCACCAAGTTGAAGATTTAAATGCATTTATCGCGGAAAAATTAATTGGGCACTGCTACTTCAATCCTGGGAATATTATATTACTAGCCGTCAGGCTCGCTTCACTCGCCATATCTGTTTAGCCAGACGTTTAGTCTGGACCCCCGACTGGATTGTCCTAACATATGATAAAAATGCCCAAATGAAAAATGCAGGCGAGCGAAGCGAGCCTGCTGATCTCATTCTTGGACGATCCAGTCGGGGGTCCAGGGGGCGGAGCCCCCTGGCTAGACGGATATGGCGAGCGAAGCGAGCCTGACGGCTAGTTATATAATATATGTACAAAATCCAGTTTTAGCATTAAATTTTCTGGTAGAGTTTATCACAAGTAATTTTCAGTTGGCAAAATATTATGATTCATAAACAGTATCTGCAATCAAAGAGATTCTTCAAACCTTTAGCTTTACAGTGAGATCATAATGCAATAAGAAATTTCCAGCTTGGAAAGGTGTACTAATGTTCATTTAGTTATCAATGAGGCGATTGCATTATATGAAAAATGGCTGTACAATAATTCTTGGAACTTACAGAGGTCTGGCGGGCTCGTCGTGTTGTGGCTCTCTGAAATTTTTTATAGAAATAAATATTAATATACACTACCATAAAAAATAAAATCCTTATAAAATAGATTTAGAAGAAATTAATCAAATCAAATCATACAATGGTACCCTATGTAATGGAAGTACAGTTGTACATGTATTATTTAGTGTGTAGAAAAAATACAGTTTACAATCTCTCATCAGTATATAAGCAAAGTGTAAGCACAAAAATCTAAAATATATGTTGTGATAGTTGAAAAAAATACAAGAATTGATAGAGTGCACTTTACTGATAGAAAACGTCACACTGTCAGCCGACAGTGTCAAGTGAATCTCACGATTTAAAGGTGCGTACAGATATACGCGCCGCGAACATGAGCAATTCACTTTTAATCAGCTGACTATATCTTTATTTTTACAGAAACGGTATAAGATATAGATATAAAAAGCTTGGCATCAGCTGATTAAAAGTGAATTGCTCATGTTCGCGGTGCTTAAATCTGTACGCACCTTTATATAAAACAGCGTCCGTTTATGGTAGAACCGATAAGATACATGGAGGAGCAGGATTATTCAATTCAATTCAATTCAATTTTATTCATTCTTTGCACATTTTACATAGTTTAAATACACAAAAACAAATACACAAAAAAATACACAAATCCTTATTTGTTAAGGATGATTTGGATTTCGTCGAATTGAAATCAGTGAAGGAAATGTCCGAGGAAATGATATTTGAAGTAGTTGGAATTAAATTACCCAAAATCAAGAGCATAATTATATGAGTATATAGGCCTTGTAGTGATAATGTAGTATATTATAATAAATTCTTGTCTTACTTGTATGAGCTTCTCAGTACGGTTTCGAGTCCTAGCTATAGTTTAATTTTATGTGGTGACTTTAATATAAATTTCAACTCTGACTGTAAAAATGCAAATGACTTAATCAATTTATTGAATTGTTTCAACTTGAAAATAACGATAAGTGAAGTGACTAGGCCAGGACGTTTAACTCCTGGGACATGCATAGACAACATAGCTACAGATATAGATGAGAGTAAAAGGTCATCAAAAATAATACATACTATGTTATCAGATCATTATGCATTGCTGATAGAAATGAACATCTTCAATAATGAAGGGAATGAAAATATGAATGAAAGCCCAAAAAATAGATCCTACTCGAGAGTGATTAATGATAGTAATACTGCTTTATTTTGTGGATTCATGGATAGGATTAACTGGAATAAGGTTTATTCACAACTCAGCATAGATGATAAATTTGATGTGTTGTTTGAATCGATTATGAATGCTATAAATACAGCTTTTCCACTTACTAGAGTTACAATTAAGAAGACAACATTTGATAAATGCTGGTATACAGCCGAATTTCATCAACTCAAAGAGCAGTGCGAACTACTTTACAATTTGACTGGTATTTATGCTCATAGTTTAAATTATTATAAATACTTGAGGAAAGAATATAAAGATACAGTAAGAAAATACAAAAAAATCTATGAAAAATGCAAAAACTGTATACTATAATAATATTATTAATAAGTCTCTAAATAAAAATAAGGAACTATGGAGAGTTGTGAATAAAATTTCTAATAAGAACTCTAAAGCTGAAGTCTTCCAGAGTGAGCAGAGTTCTGAAGTTTTCAATGATTTTTTTATAGATAATATAAATAGGATAAGCAAAAACATACATGTAAGTGATAAGGATAGCAGATATTACCTTGATAAGTGTCAATCTAATTCTAAGAGACTTTTCAAATTTAATCATGTAACGGTGGAAACTATGTATTAAAATATATGTTCCTTAAGCAATAGTAAATGTTACGACATTTATAATATTAATTGTTTGATATTGAAGATAGCTTCTCGTTATATATGTGAGGTACTCACTCATTTGTTCAATGAGTGCATTGATAAAGGCGTCTATCCAAGTAAGCTGAGGAATGTGAAGGTATTACCTATTTTCAAGAGAGGAAGCAAAAAGGATTTAAATAACTATAGACCAATACATATTGTACCTATTTCTCCAAGTTATTCGAGTCTCTGATGCATAATCAACTCTCTGAGTTTTTTGAAAGAAACAATTTGTTCACTGAAGCTCAGTTTGGCTTCAGACCAGGTAGGGGAACTAGTCATGGAGTTTCTTCTCTTATCAGCTCTGTTGTGTCTGATTTGAATCAGGGGTCGAGTGTTGGATTCAGGTCATACGATATGACAAAGGGATTCGATACTGTAGAGCACAAACTTCTGTGCAATAAACTTAAACATTATGGTTTAGATACAACCTCAGTTAAAACTATCTTATCATACTTGAGCAATAGAACGCAATTTGTGTATACAAATATTTCTAAAGGTCGACACATAAGTTATGGAGTACCTCAAGGGTCTTCATTGGGACCTATACTCTTCAATATATACATTAATGATCTTCCTGACTCTATTGCAAGTGAATCTAGTTCTGGCTTTTTGTTTGCTGATGATTTTGGCTTAAATGTTTAAGGTAAGACAAATTCTGAAGTTGAAAATGCTCTATCCAATTTCACAACTGATTTAAAAGATTGGTGCTCGGCGAATAACCTTTCATTGAATGAGGACAAAATTAGTGATATCTATTTCACGTTTAGAAAAAATGATGATCCCAGTAGCTGCCCTGTGGCAATCAAGTTTCTTCACAGTGAGATCATAATGTAATATGAAATTTTCAGCTTGGAAAGGGAGACTAATGTTTAAATAGTTATCAATGAGGCGATTGCAATGTATGAAAAATGGCTGAACAATAATTCTGAGAACTTACCGAGGTCTGGCGAGCTCGTCGTGTTGTGGCTCTCTGAACCCAGGTCTGGCGAGCTCGTCGTGTTGTGGCTCTCTGAAATTTTTTATAGAAATAAATATTAATATACACTACCATAAAAAAAGAATCCTTATAAAATATATTTGGAAGAAAGTAATCAAATCAAATCATACAATGGTACCCTATGTAATGAATGTACAGTTGTACATGTATTATTTAGTGTGTAGAAAAAGTACAGTTTACACTTTCTCATCAGTATATAAGCAAAGTGTAAGCAGAAAAATCTAATAATATATGTTGTGATAGTTGAAAAAAATACAAGAATTGATAGAGTGCACTTTACTGATAGAAAACGTCACACTGCCAGCTGACAGTATCAAGTGAATCTCACGATATTATATAATATACTAGCCGTCAGGCTCGCTTCGCTCGCCATATCCGTCTAGCCAGGGGGCTCCGCCCCCTGGACCCCCGGCTGGATCGTCCAAGAATGAGATCAGCAGGCTCGCTTCGCTCGCCTGCATTTTTTCATTTTTATCATATTATATTAGGACAATCCAGTCGGGGGTCCAGACTAAACGTCTGGCTAAACAGATATGGCGAGCGAAGCGAGCCTGACGGCTAGTAATATAATATTCCCAGGATTGAAGTAGCAGTGCCCAATCAATTTTTCCGCGATAAATGCATTTAAATCTTCAACTTGGGGCCAACCAAACAAAATCAACTCAACTTAATGCCAACCTGACAAAATTATTAATTTAGTTGCCAGTTAACAACTGTTTCGAAGAGGTACTCTATCTAGATTATAGTTCTATAGTAACATATGATATGGAAATTTCGATTCTAATTAAGAGATTGGGAGAAGAAGAATATACATGCTAAAAGACGAACTTTAAACCCTTAAAAACAACCCTTAGAGTTGAAATATTGCCAAAAGATTTCTTAGTGCGCCTCTAAAGGGCCAACTGAACATACCTACCAAATTTGAACGTTTTTGGTCCGGTAGATTTTCAGTTATGCGAGTGAGTGAGTGAGTGAGTGAGTGCCATTTCACTTTATTATATATATAGATATGTACAAAATCCAGTTTTAGCATTAAATTTTCTGGTAGAGTTCATCACAAGTAATTTTTAGTTGGCAAAATATTATGATTCATAAACAGTATCTGCAATCAAAGAGATTCTTCAAACCTTTAGCTTTACAGTGAGATCATAATGCAATATGAAATTTTCAGCTTGGAAAGGTGTACTAATGTTCATTTAGTTATCAATGAGGCGATTGCATTATATGAAAAATGGCTGTACAATAATTCTTGGAACTTACAGAGGTATGGCGGGCTCCTCGTGTTGTGCTGGCTCTCTGAAATTTTTTATAGAAATAAATATTAATATACACTACCATAAAAAAAAGAATTCTTATAAAATAGATTTAAAAGAAAATAATCAATCAAATCAAATCATACCCTATGTAATAGATGTACAGTTGTACATGTATTATTTAGTGTAGAGAAAAAATACAGTTTACACTTTCTCATCAGTATATAAGCAAAGTGTAAGCAGAAAAATCTAATAACATATGTTGTGATAATTGAAAAAATACAAGAATCGATAGAGTGCACTTTACTGATAGAAAACGTCACACTGTCAGCCGAATCTCATGATAATTGAAGATCTTAACTTTTAGTAGTGGAATACATATAATATATATTATACATAATTTTAATATATATTTTTAATACATATAATATATGTGTTAAATCTCACTTCGCATTTTTCTTCATTCCATTTTTGTATTTAGCGTGCATGTCTCAGCTGTTAGTTCAATGCTTGTCGTCGAAAGAGAACTCGTTGCTCTAGCATCGAGCGGCTAAAGAGAGTATTAGAATAAAGTGAACTAATTCCGGGGTCATATCAATGTCACAGGAACAAGGGAATGTTCACCTTGCCAAAGAGCTATGCATTGGCCCATTGCACATAGCTAGGGATGTGGGAGTTGTAGGTATTTGAATTGAATTGAATTGAGTTTATTTCGCCAAATTATACATGATTATAATATTTAAAGAGGGCACAGAATGCAAGCAGCACAACGTAACAATTGTGTAAAATAAAACTCAAGACATCATGACCTAAGGAGTAATACAATAATTCTATACAATAATATTATATTAAATTATAATAGTGATACAGTCATCTTATAAGAAATAATAAAGGTTGATATCTATTAATAGTGTTATAAATAGAAAGCTTTAGACTATTATAGTTTATCCTCAGATCTGAGAAAATTGCACTGCTTAGCAAATCTGAACCCTAATAATGAAATAATAATTGCCCACATAGGCCTAATGGGCCTGTTCGTGGGTCAATGAGTTCAGAACTGTAAAATATTTATTATTCTACTGATAGTATTTTATGTTATTTAATAATAATATAAGACACACACTCACACACACCCAGACACGTTGAATATGGAGCAATCACAATGGCATAGGATATATCCATGAGAAAAGGGTCTACACTTGACAGTCTGTTGGCAAAGAGAGAAAGGGGGAAAGAAAGAGGAAATTAGGTAGGCCAATTCAGTGTTGGTAGGCAGATTGTAGCAGCCGCTCACATTGATCTATATCCATAGTCTTCAGTCAGTTTGAAACGATTTTTTTGTATTTGGATATTTTATATATGCCCGGCTGACCAATTTCATGAGGAATATTATTCATAATGGTGTGACACAGAAATGATATATTCCTGTCACAAACTGAGCGTAAGTTACATGGGAGACCCAAGTGATGAAATCGCTCATGCCTAGTAGAATGAGGGTGATTAGACTCTGAATTGAAGTATATTTTATTCTTAAACATGTACAAAAGAACTGCCTTGATGAAGAGTTGCCTAATTCTAAAAACATCAAAAGTCAGGAACAACTGATCAGATAGAAATCTTCTGCAAAGGCCAAGGCCAGCTTTTATAATTGTTTTCTGGGTGACTGATAATTCATCTAGTAAGGTTTTGGGTGCACCTCCCCATAAAACAATACCATGGGACAAGACAGACTGGACATATGCAAAATAAACGGTTCTCAGGTGATTTATACTTAAGATTCCCCTCAGCTGGCTGAACACATAAATCATCTTCCTCAACCTACTATTGAGATATCTAACATGAGTGCTCCATGTCAGTTGACTATCTATGCATATACCTAGTTATTTGTAATCATACACGGTTTCTATCACATCACAGCTGCAATCGTCACACCAATCAGCACCGCATGTATGAACCCTCAGATTAATGTTGGTAGGAGGAGCACGGCTGTCATGTAGAAAAATAGGCAAACATTTGGTCTTTTTAGTGTTCATACTGAGTATATTTGTATTGAACCAACTTTTCAATTGCCTCAGCTCACTTGAAGCGATTCTGTAGACATGCTCCCAGCTGTCCCCCTCAAAATAGATTGCAGTGTCATCAGCAAAAAGCATCATTTTCCCAGACATATTTTCCTGAATGATATTATTGATGTAAACCAGGAATAGAATCGGACCAAGGATGCTACCTTGGACCACACCATATCTAATGTCTTGTACGGATTTGTAGGGATGTATTTCTTGTAGGGATGTGCATAGTAGGGATTGCTACAGTCTTCAGGGGGAAGTTTGGAAGATTGGATGAGCTGAACCTCCAGAATTCAACTGTGGAAGAAGCACTTTATCTTCAGGATCAGAACCAGCATCTGTTATTTTTGGTGACTAACAACCAAACCCACGAAGAATCCACATATCAGGCTTTGTGGCAAAGTCTAATGCACCTGCGGACTCATCTCCAATTCCAGGGAGCGAAGCAACTTGGGGTTCCCAGACTCGACTGTGACTATGATGAATTGGACTGTGAGAACAATGATTGGAAGAATCTTCAAGGACACGTGAATCAGCATCGTCACCTGTTGTGTTTAGAGCCACACCAAAGGAGCCATTGAAACCAGCTTCTGCTTGCCACACCTTCAGGATGGATCTGGGACAGAACAGTTTTAAGGAGGGGGCAGTGTTATGGATGAGGCTTCTAGAGGGGCGGCTGTGGCTTTGGAAGGGTTTTGTGGAATCTTCCAATGTGTTCCGGTTCTTTGCACACAGAGCTGTCAACTGTTGACCAATGGCAAACGCTTGTGGTAATCAGCTGTACAGCAGAGGCAGGGGGCTTCTAGATCATTGCCATGAGTCCAAGTCTAGGTGCAGGGAGGCGTCGGCGTTGACCAATGACAAGTGCGTTCCAAACGCTGTGTGTGTCAACAAACACTGTGATTGGTTGGGTGTGATTAACACCTCCAAATCCTTCACAAGAGTTCTGCTGGCCTTATATTAATGGTGTGTGTGTGTCTCAGTCGGCAGTTCAGTTGAGAAACTGCAGTGGAGCGTTTGCTACTTCTTATCATGACAGAGATGCGATAAACTGATAATAGACTATATTGTAGTTGTTTATACAGTTATCATTCTTGGTGACAGTTATTCTTATACACTTATTTATATTAGTTAACCTATGCTTGTGATATTTCTGTTTAATCTATTAGGTAGCTTATCAGTTTATAGTTGTATATAGTTTTACTCCCGTGTGTTATAGTGTTATAAATAATAAAGCTAATCAGTATTAATAGCTACAAGTGTTTCATCAGTGTAGAAACCTGTAACAATATTTTATTCACCAAGAAATTATTATATTTTTCAATGGTTTAATGATGATACATTTTTATAATCAAGAGATTAATAATTTATAATAGAGAGATAATTATTGTACTTCTACATTTTTAAAAATGAACTGGCAACGTTACAGAGCTAGAGAAAGATAGCACCATCTGATTTTTTGAATGATAGACAAGGATAGCAACACTTATGTTAATGAAATATTGCCATTATAACGTGGACCTCACTAAACCAGTGTTTGGTAACAATAAGTTTATTTCTATAATTATACAATAAGATTCAATTATTAAAAGCAATCAGTAAGTTTATAACCGAGACGACTACTAAAAGGAGCTACACCCCTCATCACTTTCCATTATACCCACGCACAAGCCTAGAGCTCATGTGAGCATCATGCATAATAAAGGAAAACTTACTTCTCCAGCCTGCGGCGCCGGTGGGGTGGCGCAATTTGGATTTCGATGATTGAGTCGTCTTCCACTCCTTGGCGGTAAACACGTCTGAAATTGGTGATGCAAAAATACATTAAATGCCATTATTCATAATTATAGCTTTTATCGGCAGAGAGTTCCTTCTGCATTTTCTGCCTTGCCATATTAGGCATATTACCCAATTTCATTTCCTATTTACACTCAAGTTTACAGGTTATAAATTGGTTCTCAAATTTTTATCACTCAAATTTTACAGTGCCATTGAACTCTCCAAGTTAAATTCTTATTGCAATTTAAAATATATATTTTCAGTAGAATCTAGAAATTTTGATTTCAACACACCAAAACTATTCTACAAATTCTATGTTAATTTATAGGACTAGAATAAACACAATAATGTTCTTATACTAGAACAGAATTTATAGATAATGAGCAATGTTCATCGTGTTGGACTGATATATTGAGTATGAAATAATTAACTCTTGCTCGAACATTATCTACATTGAAAATTGCAGTGAAGAACTCATACATTTCTGATTACTCTACAGTAGGCTATTGATATTTTCATGAATCATGCTCATCTACAACTGTTTTACAATTATTTTCAAAACCTATCAACAACTAAATAGAGTAAATTCAACTTTGATCCGGACATAGAAATATTGTGGAATTTCTTCATACTAGTGACCCCTGGGTTGGAGGACCCGCTCGAAAACTATTGTATTTTAGGCCTAATCTTTGAAACAAGCAGCTTCTAATTACACAGAGTTGATGAAAATTATTGAAACAGCTGAATATTTCTCTTACAAGAATAATTTGACAGTAGGTTTCATTATATCACCAGATGTAATGAGGGCGGATGTAGACCTGACAGCAGATATACTCCAGCCGCTCTTTCACAGGATATGGACAAAAGAAAGTGTCCCAAAGGATTGGAAAAAAGGACTGATAGTGAAGATTCCAAATAAAGGTGACACCTCCAACTGTGACAACTGGAGAGGAATCACATTATTATTAGTGCCTGGAAAAGTCCTGTCAAGAGTTATTTTAATTAAATCGAATCAAGGACTCCATAGAAAGAAAAATGCAGAAAGAGCAAGCAGGATTTCGAAAACACTGCAGCTGTGTTGATTTAATAAACACCTTGAGAATCATCTTGGAGCAAAGTAATGAGTGGCGTGTCACACTATACTTGGCCTTTATTGACTTCGAAAAGGCATTCGATTCAGTCAATAGGTGTGTGCTGTGGAAAACTTTAAGAGAGTATGGAAGCCCAGTTAAAATAATTAGAATACTGGAGAAAATGTATGAGGGCTATGAATGCCAGGTACTGCATGAAGGGAAGATTACCCAGCCATTCCTAATAAGATCAGGTGTTCGTCAAGGTTGTGTGCTGTCACCAACATTGTTCCTGCTGGTATTGGATTGGGTCATGAGGAATGTACAGGCGGGGAGAAGGAGAGGACTGCAGTGGGGGTTGAGACAGAGGCTGGAAGACCTGGACTTTGCTGACGATATTTGCCTATTAGCCCAGCACTCCAGAGACATGGAAGAGAAACTGCTTAGGCTAGAAAAAGAAGCTGCAGAAGCAGGTCTCTGTATTAATAAGAAAAATTCAAAGGAAATGAGATCAAATGCAGCAACAGATAGGCAGTTTGAAGTGGGTGGTACTCGCATCCAGAATGTAGACTCCTTTGTGTATTTGGGGAGTGCAGTGACCAAGACTCGGGGCACTGATGAAGATGTTGGAAGCCGAATTAGAAAAGCGAATGGTGCCTTCATTCAATTGAACAAGTTATGGAAAAACAGAAACATATCTAGGGCAACAAAAATTCGGATTTTCAATACCAACGTGAAATCAGTGCTTTTATATGGATGTGAAACATGGAAGATCACTGGGCGAATTGTTGGGCAGCTGCAGACCTTCATAAATCGATGGTTACGTCGCATCATGTGCATCTACTGGCCAGAGGGAATCACCAATGACAATCTCTGGCAGTTCACAAATCAATGTCCAATCCAAGAGGAACTGAAAAGGACAAAATGGAGATGGATTGGGCACACATTGAGAAAAGAAGATGGTGCGATTGAGAAGGCTGCATTGAGCTGGAACCCCCAGGGATCACACAGACAAGGATGCCCACGAATGACAAGGAGAAGAACGGTCGAGGCAGAGTACAGGCAACAGGGAAAGACTTGGGCAGAGGTCAAGAGGCTCGCAGCCAATAGAGATGAGTGGAGAACATTTTCGGATGCCCTATGCTCCTCAAGGGGTCAAAGGAACTAAGTCAAGTAAGTCAAGGTTTCATTGGGGATTCTATTTGAAATGAAAAATTACTCTGTCGCTTTGACCCTCATATGAATCCAAATTCTTTTTTCTTCAATGAGACTAAGGTGGTCATGTGATACATGATTTTCGATACAGAGTTCCAAGAGAAAATGAATGGCAAAAGCCGCACATTGACATCTTAACCCGTGTCAGTTTGTTGATTAGTGAAGCTTGTACATTATCCAGGTGAAATCATGTGTCAGCGCATCAAGGACCACTGTCTGTGTGATAGCTGCCAATCAGCCCCAGCTGATGCTATCAATTAATAAATAATGGAAAACTGTAGTAATTGCATGCAATGAATTATTCAGCTCACTAATAAATAATAAATCACTACATTTTTTTTGTTATGCACTTTAAATGTTATTTTTCTATCCAGAAAAAAACAAAGGACTGAGCAAATTTTGTTGTCCAACGAACTTGAGCTGTAAAAAGGTTCCAAGAATACGTGTTTAAAATTTGAAGCTTATTGATCGATTCTTTCTCAAGTTATTGTAGAACATACACACAGTGCGACATATCATGCGTCTGTCAATTTTCGTGATAATCATAATGACTGGAAACATATCATCTCATTTGGACTGGACTATTGAAATTTGGGAGAGAAATTTGAGGTTGAATCGTCCTATCGATTCTCTCCAAATCATTGTTTCGATTATGTGTGTATCTGTGAATAAATTGATAAAGAAATGAATGAATAAATGTGTACTTACTGTTGGTGACCATTTGGGTCTAGCACCCTCAGCAGTATGTTACTCCCCCGTTCATGGCGTCGCCTTTAAAACAAAAACAGTTATCAATGCTAGTTTTTGTGATAATATTGAATATTATATTTTATCATGGAGAAAAGATAGCATATTCCGTGGTATAGGGCGTTTATGTTACAAATTCGAAGCCGATTTTGTGTTAACTCAAGCCGATCACTGTCGACAACTGTCTAATATTACTGTTTTGTAAGAACCGCACAGTATGAGAGACTAGCAGCGTCACACAGCTCCACTAAAATAGAATACTAGGACTATAATATTGAAATTTGAAACATACCATATGAGATATCTTCTCTTCTCCATGTTAAACATTTCTAATTGTATCAGGTAGTTTTTTTACTCAATTTGGAGGGAGGAATTAATTATAATTTATTTCTTTAGCGTATGGGAGATTCACAATACATATAAAGTTCATGTCACTGAAATGCTTACATTACTTATATAGGCCTAGGCCTATACACTGAATATTTCAAATTTCCTTGATATGTTGTGTAGTTTTTGACGAGGAGAAGATAAGTTTGTCTGACCGCCATTATTGGCTAGTCCTTTTAGCATTAACCAATGTAGTTAATGAAAATGAATTTGAGTTATGAAAACTGATTGCTGGAACAATTTTGAGGTTAAAGATGGTTGAAAATCAAAATTCCAATTTTCACAAAAATAAAAACATTATTTTCAAAATCATCTTTACCATTACAAGTGTCCAAAATATTGCCATATATCTTTACCCTATTATCAATATTTGCAGTGGCAGAAGTCTTTGGGGTGATCAGATTTACAGCATTTTATTTGGATTTTCGTTGAATACGGTAATAATATTATTAATTAATTAGCATTTAAATAGATGCAGTATCTCAGTAATATCCATTTGTCAAAAATTGCATCGAATTGTAATTTATCATATAAAAACAATCCAAATATAGAATTTATGTTTGAAAATTTTATGAAAAATCAAGTTAAAATTCAAGTAGCTATAGTGAGGTCCACGTTATAATGGCAGTGGATAAAGATAGAAGAATAGCGATGCCGATTCTCTGCATTAAATTATTATATTTCTACACTGTCAAAAACATAATTGGCATCTTTGTAGACCTAGAAAAGGATAGTACAATCGGCTTTGTTGAATGATAGACAAGGATAGCAAAACTAGAGTTGATCAAATACTGTCATTATAACGTGGACCTCACTATAGCAATAAGTTGAAATGAAGTGAGAATGTGCAAGGTACTTACCAGGTGGGATGGCTAATCTCAGCCATTACTGCCGGAGGCTGCGGAGCCTTCGGCCTGTGTAGTTGAGCTACAACAACAAAAAACAGGCAAATTCAGTGATCATTCATCTCAAAACACTAAAATAATAGCTGCCAAGTGTGAGAAAATTTTCATTCTTGTGTTATATGAGTGACAGTTTCAGCATTGGTTGAGTGGCTTAATATATTTATATTATGATAATCTATGATATCATATTGCCGGGACAGGCACAATACAGGAATGACGCGTCAATCATCACGTCTCAACTACTCAACTGATTAACTTGAAATTTTGCATAAATAGAATCCTAATATACTGACGATGGTTATAGGCCTATTTTAAACTCTTCAGGATTCCACTGGGTTGTCAAGTTGTTAATTGAACCCTGGTGGAGCACAGAAAACAAACAAAACAGTGAAAACACTCAATTTAATTAATTTCAGAGTGAAACATTAATATTCTATCAAAATTTTTGGAGAGAAATAGTATAAGCTCAGCCTAGGTTTTCCTCCAATGTCATAATAAATTATATATTCTATAATATATAATTATTATGATTATAGTGCTTTATACAATAAATTAAATGAAATTATGCTGGATATTGATAATAGCCTAATGACACTTTTTGTGTAGTTGAGAAGTTGATATTGTGGTAATTATTCATATTGAATGAAAAAGACTAAGAAATCGTCAAAAAACCACTGATTTATTGATAATTAGAAAGTGAAATTTATCAATAAATCAGTGGTTTTTTGACAATTTCTTAGTCTTTTTCATTCAATAGCCTACCGGTAATGATTTTCATTTCCAGCTAAACAAAAACATAAAACAAGAATTTATTTAATTGTTCATTTTATTTATTTTTTATCATTATATAATTACTTTATTTAATAATTTATTCCTGTGAGAAGACGTTTACAGTGAGATTTGCATTATTAAGTGAGTAGAAATGATAATAAGGCGCAAGAGTTGCCAATTTTCTGTTATTACCACTGCACTGCTTTTTCTAGTAGATAGCTGTGAATCAGTCATCCTTGAACATCTGATAATAGAATATTAATTGTTAATTCTTGTCAATAGATATCAACTCTATCTCGAATATATTTCAATCACCTAGCAAATATTTGTACATTTTAAAAAACTTTCATAATTATTAATATCAAATATGTTGTAAGTTCATTTCAAACTCTTCATAACCGAAAAAATAGGCAACTGTGCTGAGCTAGAAAAGCATCAAGCTAACAAACCAATGTTAATCAGGCGCTGACTTCATAACGTTAAACTCAATTCAATTTATTTGCCATTTTATAATAATGATACAAACACATTTTTTCTCTCTGCATTTCATCCTGACACCATGAATGTGAAACAGTATTAAACAGAAATAATGCGATAAAATTGAAAAACAAAATTCCATATTATGTTGATGGCATTGGCAATAATAATTAGTTTGTTCACTAGGAATGAGTTGAGAGTTTCATAATATGAATAAATTCAATTTTGACGACACTGCAGTCTAATTTAGTTGTCGTCAAAAATAGTTCAAAAACGAATTATCAACTAGCAATTCGTCATGGCTTGTAAAATAGATGAAAATATAATATTCAGTAGTATTTCACACATGAAATGTTTTCAAAAAATGAATAATCTCACTTTATAGTACCAATGAGATTCTCTATTCTCTACTTATTGTCACAATAATTTTGTTTTGTTTTCCAACTTTCTTAGATTTACTCTAGCTGATAGTATTGTTGTAATTACCGGGCTGTGGCGCCCCCATGAGAGCGATGTTCCTGGCTCTCCTGAGCCATTGTGGGGGCCTGTTACGTCTTCTGAAATAGATGAAAAACAAAATTGAATTTAGAAAAAGAAACATGCAAATAGCAACCACAAGTGCTTAACCATCAAAGCATAACAGTTAAGAAATCGTATCAATATTCTTCTACTACTTATTCATATAGTAGGTAAAGTCATAGAGAAAAAAACTAAGTTGTTTATGTTGTACATTTCAAGCCAAATTGTGTGTATTATTACTGTTTTTTTTTATTTTTTTTTTTACTTCTTATGTCTTCTCCGCAGTCTGCTTGACCGGGGAATCGCCTTTTTCGTCCCATCATGGGGGTGTCGGTGTTCACTTTTATTTAAGGTGTGAGAAGGTGTGGTCATCAATGAATTCTGCAATGCTATAGTATGGTCTGTCCATCAGGTATTGTTTTAGTCTTCTTATGAAGGTGTTGTCATTCACTAGGGATTTTATGTTGCCAGGAAGCAGGTTAAACAGGTATGCCCCCGAATAGGCCGGAGATCTACTATACTTCTTAAGTCGATGCTGGGGGAGGCTTATGTCATCCACGTTGCGTGTTCTATAACTGTGCTTATCTCGTCTTAAAGCCGGACTTTGGTTTACCACTAGGATGATGGATTCCAGGATGTATATTGAGATCACTGTGAGGATACCTGTCTGCTTAAAGAGTGGTTTACAGTGTTCTATGTAGTTTTCTCTTAGTAGGATTCGCACTGCCCTTTTTTGTATCCTTAATCTCGAGATTTCCCTGTGCTGATGATCCCCATGCGACGATGCCATATCTCAGGTGTGACATAAATAATGAGTGATATGCGATTAGTGCTGTCTTCTCATCAGCAATATTTCTGATTCTCCGGATGACATATGTAGCAGAGGAGAGTTTTTTACACAAATAGTCCGTGTGTTGCCTCCAGGTCAGATGGTTGTCGATAATTACACCAAGGAACTTTGTGCTTTCCACTGTTTTTATATTACTGTTTTGTGGTTCATCCTGGGTTTGGTTTGTTGGGGTGAAGTTCATGTGTACTGTTTTTTCATTATTTATGGCCAGTTTCATTCTATTGCAGATCGAGGTAGCTTCAGTAAGAGTTGATTCAACTATATTGTTTCGATTTTCCTTTCTGTTTGTGGGAAGTAGTATAGTTGTGTCGTCTGCAAATAGGATACACTTTTTGTTTTCTTGTAATTCATCCGGAAGATCATTTATGTATATAAGAAAGAGCAGCGGTCCCAGGATTGACCCTTGTGGTACTCCTCTTTTGACTGATCGTGCTGTTGATTTGAAAGTGATTATTTGATTTTGTCTTTGGAAATCCAGCTCTACATATTGTTTTCTATGTTGGAGGTAGTCTTCAATCCACTTGAGTGCTCTGCCTTGAATTCTCATTTTTCTTAGTTTTGTTTTGAGTATGTTCCAATCGAGTACATCAAAAGCCTTCCGGAGATCGACAAACAGTCCTGATGCATATTTTTTATCCTCCCATATCTTACACACCTCATCACAGAGTTTGGAAATCGCTGTGGCTGTACTATGATTTTTTCGGAATACATGCTGGCTCGTAGACAACAGCCCATTCGTCTCCAGATATGAAATCAATTGATTGTATGCTGCCCGCTCTATAATCTTGGATACAATGGGAAGATTTGCTATGGGTCTGTAGTTTTTTGGATCAGTATGGTCACCTGTTTTGAATTTGGGGTAGATCTTGGCTATTTTTAAGCTATGTGGAAATACTGCTTGTTCAAATGATGAGTTTACTATGTGCAACAGTGGGTTTCTAATTTCATCCTCACAGTACCTTAGAATTTTCCCTGTAATTTCGTCATGACCTGAAGAGTTGTTTGGTTTTAGTCTCATAAGAATCTTGGTTAATTCTGTGTGAATAAACTGCATCAAAGTGGTCGAATATTTGAGCATTCTCTGTCAATTCCAGATTATTGGGAGTATTATTATGTCCATTCAGTTCTTTTATTGGCTGCATGAAGCCAGCGTTTAAGATGTTGCCAATTTGATAGGGATCTGTAATTTTTTGATCTCGCACAGTTAGGTAGAGGGTCTCATTTCTGACATTTTTTGATTTTTTTCTTTCCTCATTTATCGTTCTCCACAAGACTGTTGGGAGTGTAAGAGTGTAAGAACGGCACAGTAAGAGACCAGACTACCTACCAGCTTCACCAAAAACAACTACTAGACTATCGGCTTGAGTTAACAGTGCGAATATGAACGCCCTATCCCTATATACCATGGGGTATCTTCTTACAGGATAGGCCTATGTTCTTATCTTTAAGCACAGTCACATAAAGGCTCAATTGCACAAAGGCCTGTTAAATTTTCACTGTGATCAAATGCCACGAGCATAAGGCTTCTTTTCTCAAAAAAGCCTTCTGTGATTTATTCTTGTTGCAATCATGGACATTTAAAAGGTTTCGTGGATGTTTATATGTTGGTTCATATAAACATAATAAAAGCATATTAATCAAAAGTAGGCAGCACAAGATTTGTTACTAAATAAATATATTCTAAATGAATTCCAAGTGCCGGTTGCACAAAAGCCAGTTAAATTTTAACCGTGATTAATTCCAAGAGAACCAATCAGAGAATAAGTCTTGTTTTCAGAATAGTCTTCTCTGCTTGGTTCCGGTTGTATTTGTTTTTTTGCTGAGGGTGATGACCACATGAGCTCAAGGCTTTTGCGTGGGTAGTGAAGCGGTTGAAGATGAGAGATGAATGCACCTACCGTTTTAGGTGGATTCCGAATCACCAGGAAGCGATTTTACAACTCATAAATCATTATTATTTAGAGGAGTTGGCTTAAGCGATCACCCCTCCAAAGGGGGAATACCAGGCGCATGATTCTCAACTTATCTGATCGATAGCTTATCAGCGCGACCACTGTGTCAAGTCGCTCCCCAATTTAATCATGATTAAAAATTAACAGGCTTTAGTGCAACCGGGCTTTGAAGAAGACTTTATCAGAGAAATGCTATGGATGTTTCATTCCTGCCTATCAATCTATTTAAATATATAATTATATATTATATATTTCTAAGATGTTCTTCAGCATATTCTAGGACTGATACCACTCAAGACCATAATTCAAATATCCATGGAGAGATTCACGTCAATCTGTCAGTGTTGGTTGAGTGGGAAGTGCTGATGTTATATCAGAGATTTACTGACAGTTTTAAGTGAATCTCACGATATTAAATATGCACAAAATTCAGTTTTAGCACTAAATTTTCTGGTAGAATTTATTACAAGTGATTTTCAGTTGACAAAATATTATAATTCATAAAAAATATGTACAATTGGAGAGATTCTTCAAAGCTTTAGCTTTACAGTGAATATCATAATGCAATATGAAATTTTCAGCTTGAAAGGGTAGGCTAATTTTTTAATAGTAGTTATCAATGAGGCGATCACAATATATGAGAAATGGCTGAACAATAATTTATGCAACTTACCGAGTTCTTTCGGGCTCTTGTTGTTCTGGAGCTCTGAAATTTTTTATAGAAATAAAGATTAATATTTACTACCATGAAAAAATAGAATCCTTATAAAATAGTTGTAGTCTAATCAATACGTTAATAGATTGTGACCACTTTTAGGTCTATCACAGAAAATATGTAGTAGGTAGACGATTTTAATATTTCAAGTAAAGGAATTATCAAACAAGAATTTGAATTCGAATTGATCGATTTGTTCCAACATATCATGTGGTAATTCATGCTCATGCATGATGAATATCGATTTAGCAACCGAGCATTTTCAAAATTATCATATTTTATTTCAAGTACCGTACCTACTAACACTACAAGTGCAAGTACACTAAAGTAATTAACTTGTGAGTGATAACATTGTTTTGGTTAGTTAACAGAGTTATCACACATAGTTGCAGCAAGTAATCAGCAGAACTGTCAAGTAGACGAATTAATTAAATTCAAACAAATTTCGAAATCTATCTTTCACAAGCAATCTATCTATTTTCCATTGCATAAACATGATAATAATTATCATTTTATTATTATTGTATTTGGTTAAGCTATTTTGGTGTTTTCCAAAAATCAGTTGGATGAATGGTCAAGTTATATTGTTTAAGCTGCTTTCATTATAGATTGAACAACATTATGTGTTATTTTGTTATAATTGTTCAAGGGATATCTCTTGGCTTTTAATTGTGGAATGAATTGTTCCAACAGAATAATAATATTTAGATTCCAACTAGGAACTAAATTGCTGATTTATGATTTTTAGATTTAATTGATCGGGAACTTTAAACTCTGTTTGAAGTTGGCCTCTCATAATTTCTATCTTGTCCCAATGCCTGATGAATCATAATCCTCAAGTTACAAGAATAAGAACAATTTTTAATAATGAATAATTGAAGCATTTATTATTGAAATTCCATTATTAAAAAATTGAAAACCTGAATTCACATATCTGAACCAGAATATTGTTTTTAAAGTGCATAATTTTGTTACGAGCAAATTGAATTAGATTTGATTTTCAAATGTACCGCCATAAAGACCCCATAAAATGGCCGCTCCATAAGGGACACGAGTGTCATGACCTGTATTCATAGACCTTGAATAATGCACTGAACTCTTTACTAACTATATAATTAGTATAGAGTTCACTGGAATAATGTGGCATGACAATGTCACGCCAGGCGGCTATTGATGGAACTACAATTCAATACAGAGCACATGCGCTAACGTGAGTGCTTGTGCACAGAGAAGAAATTTAAATTCCTTCTACTTAAAGTCTGAGATATATTACTTTTAACATGACGAGGAGAAACTCATTTCTCCCTCCACTGTTTGTAGCGTAGACACAGACAGACATCCTGCACACAATTTGATGCGCCATGTCATTTTGCTTCATGCTCTTGTGATGAAAACAATATTATACCTGCTGACCAGTATATATGACTTGGAACATTGCCAGCAATAGCTGGTGGGGAATGCTGGTGCGTCGCGTTGCAAAGCTCTCTCACACAGACACAAAAGAAGGAGAATGCTAGGTAGTGGGAGTGATTAGTGGAGGATAGAGCATTGGACTTCTCCGTCTTCGAGAAAGAGCCGTGTTAAAAGTAATTTCTCTCCCACTTTTTTTTAGTAGCTTGTGCTTCCCTGAGTGAGGTCCACGACCACATTATAATGGCAGTAGGCTAAAGAAAGATAGCAGAACAACGTTGCTGAGTTGACTACATTTTGCCACTGAGTGTACACAGCTGTAACTCAATTCATCCCATTAAATTTGATCGGATATTAGTCTCCATTCCTTGATAAATAATCAATTCATGCCAAATTGATTAAATTCATTAAGAGATTATCTTTTATTATAATTTGATTCAAAACTTTGCTTTGAGATCAGATTTTTATTTTCATACAAACCACAAATGGCGGCTAATTTAAAAAGCTGTGATACACCAATCTGAACTTCAAAACAACAGAAATAAAGTTGCTCGGTGGGTATTCTATTTCCATTTTTCTTTAAAATAGAAATCCTATTTGTAATAAGATAATTTGAATGAAAATAATTTATTTTGATATAACCTTTCAATACCGGTATACCAGTGGGCTAACTGAAGCATGGATGAAGTCTATGGGCCCTGTACCGTATAAAAGTTACCTAAAATTGTTCCGACAGAATAATTATAATATTTAGATTCCAACTAGGAACTGAATTGCTGATTTATGATTTTTAAATTTAATTGATCGGGAACTTTAAACTCTTTTTGAAGTTGGCCTCTCATAATTTCTATCTTGTCCCAATGCCTGATGAATCATAATCCTCAAGTTACAATATAGGTACGTGTTTACAATATGTGGTAATACATATACGTGGAAATACGTGAACAATATAGGTAGTATAAAAGTTATCATCTTTTAAATTGTCATTTCAGGTATTTGTGTTTCTCATACGGTAGTATCTAAAAGTTATTTTATTTATTCAAAAATACATTTTTAATCAATTATTCGACTAGGGTACAGAAGTATTTTGGTTGGCAAAATGACAACATTGCAAAGCTAGAGAGAGATAGCACTATCTGCTTTGTTAAATGATAGACAAGGATAGCATCACTATTGTCAATTGTACACTTGTCATTATAACGTGGACCTCACTATAGTGTCAAATGCCAAAGTAGTTGGACAATAAAATTATCTGATAGTGAATGACCTGCTGCTATAAAGCCGCGTTTACACCAAAGTTATCAACAAAATGTTTATTTCTCAGTCCTTATAGATTCTATTTGATTGAACTTGACTTATCATACACATGATGAGCATATAATATATATGTGTTTGTCAAGTTCCGTTGAATCTAATAGAATCTATAAGGACGGAAAAATAAACATTTTCAGCCTCCATATGACGCACGAAAAACCAGCTCATTACATCCAAGTGGGGCGAAAACAATATTATACCTGCTGACCAGTATATATGACTTGGAACATTGCCAGCAATAGCTGGTGGAAGTGCTGGTGCGTTGCGTTGCAAAGCTCTCTCGCACAGACAAAAAGAAGGAGAATGCTGCTAGGTAGTGGGAGTGATTAGTGGAGGATAGAGCATCGGACCTCTCCGTCTTCGAGAAAGAGCCGTGTTAAAAGTAATTTCTCTCCCACTTTAGTAGCTTGTGCTTCCCTGAGTGAGGTCCACAACCACATTATAATGGCAGTAGGCTAAAGAAAGATAGCAGAACAACGTTGCTGAGTTGACTACATATTGCCACTGAGTGTACACAGCTGTAACTCAATTCATCCCATTAAATTTGATCGGATATTAGTCTCCATTTCCTTGATAAATAATCAATTTCATGCCAAATTGATTAAATTCATTAAGAGATTATCTTTTATTATAATTTGATTCAAAACTTTGCTTTGAGATCAGATTTTTATTTTCATACAAACCACAAATGGCGGCTAATTTAAAAAGCTGTGATACACCAATCTGAACTTCAAAACAACAGAAATAAAGTTGCTCGGTGGGTATTCTATTTCCATTTTTCTTTAAAATAGAAATCCTATTTGTAATAAGATAATTTGAATGAAAATAATTTATTTTGATATAACCTTTCAATACCGGTATACCAGTGGGCTAACTGAAGCATGGATGAAGTCTATGGGCCCTATACCGTATAAAAGTTACCTAAAATTGTTCCGACAGAATAATTATAATATTTAGATTCCCAACTAGGAACTGAATTGCTGATTTATGATTTTTAAATTTAATTGATCGGGAACTTTAAACTCTTTTTGAAGTTGGCCTCTCATAATTTCTATCTTGTCCCAATGCCTGATGAATCATAATCCTCAAGTTACAATATAGGTACGTGTTTACAATATGTGGTAATACATATACGTGGAAATATGTGAACAATATAGGTATAAAAGTTATCATCTTTTAAATTGTCATTTCAGGTATTTGTGTTTCTCATACGGTAGTATCTAAAAGTTATTTTATTTATTCAAAAATACATTTTTAATCAATTATTTCGACTAGGGTACAGAAGTATTTTGGTAGGCAAAATGACAACATTGCAAAGCTAGAGAGAGATAGCACTATCTGCTTTGTTAAATGATAGACAAGGATAGCATCACTATTGTCAATTGTACACATGTCATTATAACGTGGACCTCACTATAGTGTCAAATGCCAAAGTAGTTGGACAATAAAATTATCTGATAGTGAATGACCTGCTGCTTTAAAGCCGCGTTTACACCAAAGTTATCAACAAAATGTTTATTTCTCAGTCCTTATAGATTCTATTTGATTGAACTTGACTTATCATACACATGATGAGCATATAATATATATGTGTTTGTCAAGTTCCGTTGAATCTAATAGAATCTATAATGACGGAAAAATAAACATTTTGCTGATAACTTTGGTGTAAACGCAGCTTTAATCTACATACAATTCTCAAGCTCATGCGTATTTATACTGCAGCTCAAGGTACACAGATTTCTGAGTACCTTGATTGTAGCCAAAGCTATTATTATTTGTCAAGCCAGTCTCACTCAAGAGGTCTAGAGCACAGAGTAGAGAAGCACTGGTATATTAAATATAATAAATTTTATTCCGTGTCTAAAGTGTGAGATAAATTACTTTTAACACGGCTCTTTCTCGAAGACGGAGAGGTCCGATGCTCTATCCTCCACTAATCATTCCCACTACCTAGCAGCATTCTCATTCTTTTGTGTCTGAATGAGAGAGCTTTGTAATGCGACGCAGCAACACTCCCCTCCATCTATTGCTGGCAATGTTCCAATTAGTGTACTGGTCAGCAGGTATATTGGTTTGTGTATGTTACAGAGATGTTTTCATCACAAGAACATGAAGCAAAATGACACGGCGCATCCAATTGTGCGCAGGATGTCCGTCTGTGTCTATGCTACAAACTGTGGAGGGGGAAATGGGTTTCTCCTCTCCATGTTAAAAGTAATTTATCTCAGACTTTAGAGTTAGCTTAGGTAGAGAAGGACGAAGGTCTAGAAGTTAGTTAGCACTGGTATATTTATTCTGTGTCTAGAGTTAGGTTAGGTTATAATAGCCTACAGGGTGATTATAAAAAGACTACAACATTGCAAGCAAATAAATATTTATTGGAATTACTTGGAGAGGTGACATTTTATTTGAAAACACTTCAAGTTTATATAAGGTGTGGGTGTTGTTTTGGTTTGATGTGACAGCTGTTGGTAATGCGGCATAGGTACATAGGCTACCACCAATAATTGATTTGTTGCCACACTCGTACCAGCAGCAGATCAGGCATAACTTATCAAACTAAAATAACACCCATCACACCTTAAACTTGGAGTGTTTTGTAACAAAATGACACCTTCCTCAATTCTGCAAATAATTCCAATAAATATTTATGTGCTTTCAAGTCCTTTTATAATCACTCTGTAGGATGTTGTTATATTCATAATACAAGATACACTCAAACATTATTTTATAAATTCATGCGTGAACTACAGTGTATCACTAGGTTCACTCACCAACCATAGAAGTCCTAGAATCCTTGTTAGACCTGCATGGAAAAGCGTAGGCCTATAGGAATACTCGTCTTTACATTTTTATAAAACTATGACATACCGTAGGTACCCAATTCATTTTCTGACAACTGACAATCCCAATTCTGTAAACCACTGATTCTCCTGGTCATATCTATTCATAAACTATGCATATACAAGCCCTGTTATTGGATATCCAATCTGTTGAGCTTGTGAAATTTGGTTTTATGTACCGTATTCCTCTGTAATTTGTGTTTTTCCTTCAATAATTCATTTTTCATCTACCTAAACCACGTTCAACTTGGTGGTGGATTTTTCCTTTCTTATCATTTTTAGCTCCGATTTAGCCAGAAACAAAAACTAGGTTTGAGCGGAGTTGAGCCTTGCCGATGATGTTAAATTGGTTTTGTGATATGATTTTTGTTGGTTTAGAATCAACTGTCGCTCAAACCAAGGTTTTTTTCTGGTAAAATCGGGCCAGGTGTTTAAATAGTTATTTGTATATCTAGAGTGAAAAGTACGACTTTTTCTCCCTGTGGGAAAAAGTTTGAAGCCCGAGGCAAAGCCGAGTGCAGCAATTTTCCTGAGGGAGAAAAAGTATTTTTCGCTTGTGATGTACACAACATTTTTCCTCCATCTACATTTTTTTTATAGAAACTGCAAATAAAATCATTCTAATAACTTACATATTGGTGACAATGATTCCTAGCAACATAACCCAAATCTAAAACCTAAAAACCGGTCGTCTGATTGGCACTGCCGATTGCGCTATCTATTGGCAAAAGTTGTAACAATTATATCAGCTGAACAGCTACCAAAAATGGCTGACTCCAGATCACGCAGTTCAGATTTAATTGCAGATCAAAAATATTTGTTGGCTGGTATTTTGAATAGAATAAAATATTTTAAAAATTGTATAAATTTTATCGTCTACTAATATTAAGAATATAATAATTATCATACAACATATTTCATGAGTTAATCAAATTTCTGGTTGTGGTATTGAATTCAGTTGACTCAATGACAGACACCTCTATTATGCTTTCTCATCTGAGCTTAGACCTTCTAACCTATTACAATGTAAGTTTCAAAATAGAGATGCTCCCCATGTTTTAAATGGAGTCACTTTACTCCCAGGGAGTTTTTCTGTTTTTTACTACGAGAGCGAAAAAGTGACACTTTAGTATTAGGTTTCAGGGAGTAAAGTAAGTACTTTAGACAGTAGTGTGGAGGAAAAATATATATATGTAGTGGTAATGACATATCAATACCATTTTATTTTTATGAAGTTTAAACGAAGTTCAATTGGTTGAAACCGAGTTAAACTTGTTGTCTGGAAAGCAAAAACAATGGGTTACCTGTACCAGGTCCCAGTTTCATTTTTATTCATTCATCTACAGTCGAACCTTGATAGTTCGTCGGGCCTCTATAATTTGTAGTGAAGCTCGTCCCTTAAAAACCTCTATAATTCATATATCTCCAGTAATGTAGGTTCTACTTCATGTGCAAATTGTCATATATGAGCATAACTCAGTGGCTTTCTCTGTCACCAATGAAGAAATTATTTTCCTCTCCTACATCAATCAATTCAGCTCTGAACCATCTCAATTATTGATGAATACAACAAATAAGATATTGTCAATCACCATCAACACTGTTTCACTGTAAATGTGTGAATGACCTTCCAGACAATATCACGTCCAATGTCTTTCTTTTTGCGGATGATACCACAAGTATTGTGACTGGAATGTGGGAAGAAGTTGTCCAGAGGACTGAAGAGACTATTAATCAAATGAACATCTGGTTTCAGGCTAACGGTATTTGTTTGAATATAAACAAAACCAAATTATTGGATTTCAAGTTGACTGAGACCAGTAAGTTGAGTGACACAATCAGCCAAAAGATGGATGAGATTGTTCATGATGAAGTCTGCTTTTTAGGAGTCAGAATCAGAAACTGTCTCAAGTGGAATGATCAAGTGGATCACATTCTGAACAAACTCTCAAGTGTCTGCTTCTCTTTGAAAGTACTGAAGATATAGTTGGAACAAAAACACTATTGAATGTCTTCCATGGCTATTTAATGTCGATAATTCAATAGCATAATGTTCTGGGGTAGTGGAAAAAATAATCTCATTCTGTCTTCAAAAAGCAAAAAAAAGCCCTCAGAATTGTCGACAACTTGAAGCCTTATGAATCTTGTAAAAACTCTTTTAGAAGACTTAGAATTTTAACAGTTCCTGCACTGTACTTTCTCGAAATTGCAACTATGACGAAGAAAAACGAGAAGATATTAAGAGAGAGTCATATCATCATAGTTACAATACTAGAAACCATAGTTCATCTTCAGTACCCGCACACAGAACCGCAAGCTTAGAGAAAGGGCCACATTCTAGCGGATTAAGAGCTTATAACTCTCTTCCTATTGAATAAAATGTATTGAGTGCCCAAAAAGGTTTAAGAATGCAATAAAAGCTAAATTGATCGATGCATCTCCGTACAGTGTAGAGGAAAGCTTCAACTGTTGGCGCGTGTAGGTATTTTTTGCTGGCATATATTTCCAACTACTTTGAATGTTCTGATTTTCTTCTTTTTTTCTCTATTTTATGATTACTTTTTTTTTTTTAGTATTGTACTCAATACTTTTTGACGTGTCATATACTACCAAGCTTTGCTTGATTATGTAGTGTTACATGACGAAAATTAAACTAAACTAAACAAAACAGTTTCACTATAAAAAATTGTCGACCCCATAATACGGTACCATCAACAATATTATCTACCATAAACAGTGCTTGACAATATTTCATTTGTTCTATTCATTGTGGAAAATACCACTTATTCTGTCATAAAAACGCAAATTTGTAGGCATTTAATAGATACTATTTTTATTATAAATAGACGATATCCTTATCTATTCCAAGTTCCATATTCCATTATAAGCTTTCAAGTGTATATAATTACTCGGCGCCTATATTCTATATCGTCAACAAATTGGATTTATCTCGAGAACATGCTCACCTTCCAAAGATCTCTAGTATAAATCTCTTGTATGCGTCTGAAATTAGGAACACTCATTGTCATGATAAAGTACTACTTTTAGAGAGTTTACAAAGTAGGTAGCCTATATTTTCATGTAGATTCAATTTCAAATGTCCATTTGTCTTTCCCTCTGATACCCTAAGAAATATGTTCCAATATTGAAACCATTGAAGGCAAGACGAGTTGTTAGGTCTCTTATTTTCCTCCATAGCTCATTAAATAATATGTTCCAATATTGCTAATAATATGTTCCAAATATTCCTAAGAAATATGTTCCAATATTGAAACCATTGAAGGCAAGACGAGATGTTAGGTCTCTTATTTTCCTCCATAGCTCATTAAATAATAAATTGGATTCTCCATATTTGTTTTCAAATGCCAATAGTTATATATCTACTGTCACAGCACATCGCTGCACTTTCTCTTTGCTTGAACTGTGAGTCACTTCAATTCTCCGATCAATAGAATTCAGAGACTTTTCAACTGTTTCTCTGAGCACGTAGACATCTTCTGCTTCTCTCGTCACAATATAATAAACAGTCCATTGTAAGGTATCCCCCCCCATACAGTCATATTGTAGATTAATTAGTGCTGTGTATCTATAATAATAAAAAAATTCGTATGTCTTTTATTGATGGAGTGACCCTGACACAAGTTCCACCTCACCAGAATATATATCAATTAAAGCAGTCAATGAGCCTGACGACTGCATACTACAGCCGGGACCGACAGTTTAACGTGCCCATCCATGTAGTGACCTGGTCAAAAACTTTTGGTGATGAGAGTGAGTTTGGACCAGGTTTGTAGAGTGCTACACGAGCACTCTATCCACTAGACAGTCACTAATCACTCCATGTATCTGTTTATAATGTAGCCGATGTAGACTTGTTGCTTCAACTTCTATTATCGAGTTGTTCCTTTATTAGCAGGTCTCAGTCCTCTCACATTCATTTGTTATTTATTCATTCTTGTAAAATTTGCAACTACATTCTGTAATCTATTCTATTAAAATTGCCATGTAGCCTATATATTATTTCTTTCAATAATAATATTTGCAATTGTAAGTTTTTCAGGGCAACCGTGAACAAATAAAGCTTAACCGTGACATGGGAGTGGCCCAAGAAAAAATCTTGCCTGGGCTGCGATTCGAACCCAGGCCTCCGGATTATGAAGCCAGCTTCCAATCCACTCGACTAGTGTCCAAGTTAAATTAAAGATGGGGTCAGTTGCTTCAATAGCAATCTACAACTGGGCGCTGAGCCTGCAACTTTCATTAATTTACTTAGATCTAGTCTTCAAGCCCGGACATTTTTTCCACTTAATTTGAGATACCGTACTTACAGAGTAACTTAAAATACAGAGTTGTAATTAGGAGATTGAGTACAACTACAACCATGTTAGTGAACTTGAAATTTATTCAAAAATAAATAACAACAACAAATAATAACAACATTTTGATTTGGACAGTATAGTATAAATTGGAAATGGGACAGTTTTGGGCATGAGCCTGTTGTGCCTTTCCTCATGTTAAGTATTTGTACACAATGTAAATAAATAACTAAATAACAACAATATGCAAAGATGTGAATAATTTTTATCCACTACAAACTATAACAAACACTTGACATTCTTCACTAGATTTTTATCATTTCAACAAAAGGTTAGGTTAGGTTACACTCAACAACGATAGTGCTATTAAGTTGCATTCAACACTTTTTCAATATTGTGTGTGACTGAAACTGGAGAGCGCTACAGCCATCAAGTAAATAAATTATTCTTACAATTGAAATTATATCTATAAACTAGTAAAATGTCAAAATGGAGACTGGAAACGAATCATTTCAAAAACTGAAATAATTTTAATCAATTTTCTTCTTCAATTTGTATCGATAGTGAGATTGACGTTGTAAAGTCAGTGATGAAAATGATAGGAGAGCCAATCTCTTTCAACTATAGTAGAGAGCTGTGATTCAAATCATCCGGTTATATATATTAAAGGAAAGAATTGGCTTATACACGTAAGGGATGGGAAATTCACGAATGACACATCTTCACGCCTCAACTACTCAACTGATTAACTTGAAATTTTGCATATAGATTCTAATTATTTCCTAGGACGGTTATATACCTATTATTCATTTATTTATTTATTCACATTGTGTACAAATAATTAATATGAGGAAAGGCACAACAGGCTCATGCCCAAAACTGTCCCATTTCCAATTTATATTATACTGTCCAAATCAAAATGTTGGTTATGTCACTTTCACTTTTCAAAATACAATTTATACTCTTCAATACTCAGATAAACGAGCAAATTTTGAATCAAATAGATACTATTAGATTCTGAAATTAAAAAATCTAGAACAGTAACTTAATAATTATTTAAAAATTCTAAATTTTGAATGAAACTAGAAATTTTTATTTAAAAACTTTACACTTTACAGAAAATTACACTTTATTTTAAATTATTCCAAATTTATGGAGAATGGCTTACCAGCTAGTCTGATATAGCCTAATATTAATTGTTCATTCCCGTTAATATAATGAACAATTCTATCTCAAATCTATTTCAGTCACCAACAAAATAAGCATCTCAAGATTTGATAATACATTTTTTATAGTTAAGCTTGAATATTCTGGTAGTTCATAATATGGGGTGATTATAAAAGGACTTTACAACTTTGGAAGCACATAAATATTCGAATTGAGAAAGGTGTCATTTTGTTACAAAACACTTCAAGTTTCTGATGGGTGTGGCTGTTATTTTGGTAGGATGTGACAGCCATTGGCTATGCGACATACATCCCACCGATAATCGATTTCTTGCCACACTCGTATCAGCATATCAGGCGTAACTTGAGCAACCGCAACGATCCGAATGTAATCCGATTTCAGAGATCATTGATATTGTCTGGTAGAGCCAGAACATAAACCTCTATCCTTAATGAAATCCATCGGTGTTAAATCTGGTGAGCAAGGTGTCCATGCAATTGGACCTGCATTGCCAATTTAGCAAAGTTGAAAGCAATTGTCCATGGAAATGAGGTGGTGCAGTGGTGCACCTGTTGGTCATGCTGTACAAGTGCCCTTCTACTTCAGCATGACGGTGCACACGCTTATTTTCACGGCTAAGTTTGGGATTTTCTAGACAATATTGCTTTCAACTTCGCTGGATTCCCCATGCTTGGCCACCTCGCTCATCGGATTCAACACTGATAGATTTCTTCCTGTGGGGTTTCATATATTAATGATCTGACAAGTGCTGCACCTGATATAAGATTAATTATGTATGCAGATGACACAACTGCTCTGGCAACAAGCCCCGATCACATCACTCGTGCCAAAGTGGTTTGAAGCAAACGGTCTATCGTTAAACTATAATAAAGCGATCTTATTCAATTTAGCTCTGCTCGTAATCAAACAGCAGTGAACAGAGTACATCTTCCAATAATTGAAGACAGTGTTGAAGTGTCCTCTTCAACAAAATTCCTGGGACTTAAATAGATCAGAGTTTTACTTGGAAGGAGCATATTCAGGTCCTTGCAAAAAAACTAAATCAAGCTTATTTTGTAATTCTCACCCTCTCTCACTCACTAGACAAAAGCACCCTATTGGCCGTCTACTACGCATATGTCTACTCATATCTAAGCTATGGAACCATTTTTGGGGAATTCTGTTGATAGCGGTAAATTTTTATAATCCAGAAAAAATAATAGAGTCATTTGTGGATTGAGATCAAGAGATTCTTGCAAAGCATTCTTCAAATGTGAAAAGGGGTTGTAGAGTGTAACTTAACTTTTTGTGACTTTCATTTCCATGTGAATTTGATGAGATACATCATAGAGTGTATTTATTTATTTTACTTTTAAGAAGTTAGAACTAAGTCTTTTAGATATAATTTGTTTTAGTATTGACATGTCACCAGTCAAATGAGTGTTACTCAAAAATTGATGTAATGTGACGATAAATAAATGAATAAATAAATGAATTAAGGATAAGGTTTATGCTCCGCCTCTACCAGACAATCTCAATGATCTCTGAAATCGGATTACATTCGGATCGCTGCGGTTGCACAAGTTACGCCTGATATGCTGATACGAGTGTGGCAAGAAATCGATTATCGGTGGGATGTATGTCGCATAGCCAACGTCTATCACATCCAACCAAAATAACAGCCACACCCATCAACGAATAGAAGTGTTTTGTAACAAAATGACACCTTTCTCAATTCTGTAAGTAATTTCAATAAATATTTATAGATTTCAAAGTTGTAAAGTCCTTTTATAATTACCCTGTATTTCTTCAAAGCCTGCAAACGATTCAGCAATAGTGCGGAGCTAGAAAAGGCTAAAGCTATCTGCTTTGTCTAATGACAGACAAGGATAGCAAAAGCAAACCAATGTTGATCAACAGGTGCTGTCTTTATAAAGGTGCATACAGATATACGCGCCGCGAACATGAACAATTCACTTTTAATCAGCTGATTATATCTGTATTTTTACAGAAGCGGTAAGATACAGATATAAAAAGATTGGCATCAGCTGATTAAAAATAAATTGCTCATGTTCGCGGCGCGTAGATCTGTACGCACCTTAACGTAAATCTCACTACAGGTAGAATTTGTGCTGGCTACACTTTAGACCTATTCAACCATCTACCACTGATGCACTAAATCAATCAATCAATCAGTCAATCTAATCCAAACTATCAGTCAATCTAATTCAAACTATCAGTCAATTTAAATCAATCAATCAGTCAATCTAATCCAAACAACCAGGCAATCAAAATCAATCATCAATCAATTAAAAATATGTAGAGCAAGCACTAAAATAGTACATTCAACAATCAAGCAGAACATTTCACCACAGTGACATCTAGTTGATCTATTATGTGCCAGTTGCACAAAAGCCGGTTAAATTTTAACCTTCATTAATTCCACGAGAACCAATCAGAGAAGACATCTTATCAAAATGCCCTTCTCTGATTGGTTCTAGTGGAGTTGATCAAGATTAAAATTTAACCTGATTTTGTGCAAGCCGGTTAAATTTTAACCTTCATTAATTCCACGAGAACCAATCAGAGAAGACATCTTATCAAAATGCCCTTCTCTAATTGGTTCTAGTGGAGTTGATCAAGATTAAAATTTAACCTGATTTTGTGCAACCGGGCCTTTGAGATATATTATTTCAAACAGTCAGCATGGCAAATGTTTAATGGGAAGCATTCATGTTATTGGGGATGCTTAGAGACTCAAGTAAAAATAATAATAATATCGTGTGACCTGGCTGGCTCAGGTCTGGTGTCAGAGTTTTCAGGTCGCAACTGATCAATTTCAGGGCCTCTGACATGACCTCAAGTGAAACACACACTATTGTAATAACCTGAAGGTCCAATTCCCAAGCGACATCTCTAGCCACTTTATAGCCTTATTACTGTATATTATTCTAGTCCATAATATATACTATGTCGACTTATATACATAGACTACAATAATATACAGTGATATACTAAACCACTCAATAGAGTGCGGCTCACTTGAAAATTGGAACTTCAAGGTGGAAAATACGAAATGATTGATGCAGTGCAAGAATGGAGAAGATTCAGAAAGATCAATAAGTTTCAGGAAGATGGAAAGAAAGTAGACAGAAAGAAAGTTTTAGAAGTTTAGGGTGAAGCTTCAACCAACCTTCCCGCATTCCATCTATTGTCAATAGATACTAGCCTATCCTAGAATGAATGTAAACTAACATAGACTGAATGTAGCCTATCACAGAATTGATGGAATATCTTGACAAGTCATGCTTTTGGATGGAAGAGTGCATGAGACATGAAAACGCCCAAATCGAATACACAAATTCATCTATAATACACAGGGATTGATGGATCATAAACGATGACCAGAAGTCTAGGCCCGAACTTGTGTCTCTCTGCTGAAATTGATCTATTATCGCTCTTTGGAACCAATGACACCAAATTACATCTGCGGGGCTTCCTCTCTGGATGACGCCACATTACATCTGCGGGGCTTCCTCTCTGGATGACGCCACATTACATCTGCGGGGCTTCCTCTCTGGATGACACCACATTGATCTCAATTAACTAGTTGAATATTGTAAGCGGGGGAATGACATCCGTCCTTGTCTGTTGTTCATTGAAGAGGCAGGCAGCTGCATGTCAACTAGTCTTCAAGAGGTGAACAGGGGATCTTTTCTTCAACAGTCGATCTTCTCTTCAACAGGTGATCTTCTCTTCAACAGTTGAACTGCTTGGCTTCTGGCTTGATGGAAGACTGTCCTGGAACCTCTAGGTGTGCATGAAGATGTCCAGTGTCCTCTCAAGATACTTCCTCAATGTACATCCTGAAGATACCTTCTAAGACGACTGACGACCTGTGATCCCATACCACACTGCACTGAGACCCCTATGCTCAACAGCAGCTAAACTCCAGTTCAACTTAACCCAGGTTTAAATCAAATATGATCCCCGATTGCATTCTTAAGGTGCGTACAGACTTTCGCTCTGCTCCGCAACCGAACGTCACTCCAGCAGAGCGATTCATGATCGACTGGGGAGCAACAGTGGTTCGACCGGGGAACGCGAGAAGATCTAACATCTTCCGTAACGTTCATGGGCGTGGGCGGAGCGACTGTGGTTCGATGGAGGAACGAGGGCGGTACGAGGGCGGAGCGTGCTCGGTGCGGGTTGGACGCGCGTATATGTGTACGCAGCTTAACTGAATCACCATACATGACTCTGAGAGAATAACAGATAAATATTCCGTTCCTCCACTCATATTTTGTGAGAAAAGTGATTTGATGTCCGGTTTTAAAGTGTGACACCTGGAGCATGCTATGATTTCCTGTGTATCATGACAGCTTATGCCAGAAGTAAAGGGTACATTCATTTCCTCAATTTTTGCAATATTTAATCACCCATTTCATCTATTCCAGCAATAATTTGAGATACTGATAACATATAAAAACGTAGGTTCTCTATCTCATTCTTATTGGTTTTGTGAGCACCCTCGGGCTGGAGAACTCGCTCATGTACTGATATTGAAATCCGCAACTTACAATGTGAATCAAAAGAGCTATAGAACCTTTCTATAGATGTTGACAGAACTTGATAGGTCACTCCGTATAGTGAGTCTAGCTCTACACACCCGTCGATTTCTCCCGTCCTAATAATTCTTACAAATAACTTTGACACATCATGTGGTTACAAAGCTCCGTTCAATTTATAAGGATAGCTAGAAATCAAAGTGTGTGCTGGCTTTAGTAAATAAGTGAAGAATCAAAATTCAAGACAAACAGCGGAAATGACATGTGGGCAAATAAACGACAGACTGTCTGTGTGTTGACTCCCAAGACACAAATCAGCAGTCACCTGGATGATAAGTCATTGCAGTTTCCCCTGTGCACTTTCAATGTTAACCTGTTATATCCTCAACAAGGACCAATGAGTGAGTCAATTTCGTTGGTCAACAAACTCCAACTGTATAACGGTTCCAAGGATATGAGTTGAAAATTTCAAGTTGATTGAAGAAAGTAACCAAAAGTAATCGTCGAACAAACAAACCCACCAATGATCAACGAGGCAGCTTTCAGAGCTGGTTGCTGTACATACCTATTTATAAAAAAATTATTGTTTAGACTGCTCTAAATTCAAATGTATCGTTAAGACTGCTCTAAGCAACTCATGAGTGTGTCCTCAACTCTGACTGTGTAATAGAATAAATCCTTGACTAAAGACTTGAAAGACTCATACAAATCCATAAACAAATTTTGAATACGCTCAAACTGTGGAAAAATTCCTAGGAGCCTGAGAAATTCTGTAAGGAGACACAAAGCTAAAATTCTGTAATACCATGATTATCCCAGTGTTGATATATGGAAGCGAATCATGGGCTCCAGGTAGAAAGAGAAAGAGATCAGCAGAATAAAGGCGAACAGAACTAGTGAGTCGCGGTGAAGATCGATGCCACTAAACAGCTGTGCAATGATAAACACTTTTTGAGTCAAAGATGAAGATATGGAAGAGCGCTAGCGAGCTGAAATCTACATATCGACCTGAGTGAAAAGGTATGCACAGGATTAGATTCACTGCGGAATGAGGACATTCGAGAGGAGCTTCAGATTGAAACACTCAATGAAGAAATTGAAAAGAATGATAATTGAAGAAGATGAAAAGCATTCATTAACCGAATGCCAACCGGTAGAATCCCTGTGAAAGCTCTCACTTACAAACCAGCTGACAAGAGAGATGTTAGTAGACCAAGTTCTCAAAGTTAAGCATGAATATGAAGCGGTTTTCAATTTGAAACAGGCTGCCATGCCTGCCGTGGAAGTCAGATAATGATAATGAGATACGAGGAAATATCAGAGAATCCATTAGTTGACCGAAAAATTTGTCAAAACATCAAAGAATGATAAGACAAGAAAGTCTCGTGGCAATAAACTTACACCAAAGAATAGACTGGATCAGAGAATCATCAGAGAATGATAACACTGGGGAATTCGAGTAATTAGATTAATGACAAATCAAAGGATGATGATACTAGAAGTCCAGTGACTAAGTATAACCATAGAGAAACAATAGCGTAAGTAGATATCCCATGGTATAGGGAGTTCATGTCGTAACTTTTACTGTTATCTCAAGCCGTTTACTGTCGATTACTGTCGATTTTTACTGTTTTGGCCGGGTGAGAGTGTATGAACGGCACAATATGAGAGACTACCAGTGTCACACAGCTTCAAGGGAAACAACTACGTGGACTATCGGCTTGAGATAACAGTAAAAGTTACGACATGAACTCCCTATACCATGGGATATCTAATTACGCTATTGTTTCTCTATGGTATAACAAAACACCAGAGCATATTAAAAGACTAGAGAAGTCCATCACCAGAGAGAGAGAGAGAGAGAGAGAGAGAGAGAGAGAGAGAGAGAGAGAGAGAGAGAAAGTGAAAGTTATCAAAGCATTCAACAAAGAAGGAAAGTAGACGAGTGATAGACTGAATTTAGAAACAAAAAAGAAAAATAAAACTGGAGAAGTGTATCAATAAGAGGTTCAAGGGAAGTGTGAGAAAAGAGAGAAACATGAATTTGTCAAAGCATTCAACAAAGAAGGAAAGTAGACGAGTGATAGACTGAATTTAGAAACAAAAAATAAAAATAAAACTAGAGAAGTCTACCACTAGAAGGTTCAAGGAAAGAGTGAGAAAAGAGAGAGAAACAGAAATTTGCCAAAGCATTCAACAAGAAGGAAAGTAGACGAGTGATAGAGTGAATTTAGAAACAAAAAAGAAAAATAAAACTAGAGAAGTGTATCAATAGAAGGTTCAAGGAAAGAGAGAGAAACAGAAATTTGCCAAAGCATTCAACAAAGAAGGAAAGTAGACGAGTGATAGACTGAATTTAGAAACAAAAAATAAAACTAGAGAAGTCTACTACTAGAAGGTTCAAGGAAAGAGTGAGGAACAGAAATTTGCCAAAGCATTCAACAGAGAAGGAAAGTAGACGAGTGATAGAGTGAATTAGAAACAAAAAAGAAAAATAAAACTAGAGAAGTGTATCAATAGAAGGTTCAAGGAAAGAGAGAGAAACAGAAATTGCCAAAGCATTCAACAAAGAGGGAAAGTAGACGAGTGATAGACTGAATTAGAAACAAAAAAGAAAAATAAAACTAGAGAAGTCTACTACTAGAAGGTTCAAGGAAAGAGTGAGGAACAGAAATTTGCCAAAGCATTCAACAGAGAAGGAAAGTAGACGAGTGATAGAGTGAATTAGAAACAAAAAAGAAAAATAAAACTAGAGAAGTGTATCAATAGAAGGTTCAAGGAAAGAGAGAGAAACAGAAATTGCCAAAGCATTCAACAAGAGGGAAAGTAGACGAGTGATAGACTGAATTTAGAAACAAAAAAATAAAACTAGAGAAGTCTACTACTAGAAGGTTCAAGGAAAGAGTGAGGAACAGAAATTTGCCAAAGCATTCAACAGAGAAGGAAAGTAGACGAGTGATAGAGTGAATTTAGAAACAAAAAAGAAAAATAAAACTAGAGAAGTGTATCATAGAAGGTTCAAGGAAAGAGAGAGAACAGAAATTTGCCAAAGCATTCAACAAAGAAGGAAAGTAGACGAGTGAAAGAGTGAATTTAGTGAGGCTCAAAAATGTATTGATGAAATAAAATCAAAATCAATACAGCCACATGCTACAAATCACAATCACAGCACAGTACAAGTCATAACTATATTTCAAACTCTTAAATAAGTTACTACTTGTTTTAAAAAAAATTATCCCACTCCACAAACTTAGATATATTCATACACATACAAGCTTATGTATAGGGTGCGGCATCATAATTTCGTTTCTCAGTTGGTTGATGACATAGCAGAGTTCTAGTGGTGACTTTCAAGAGGGCTGGGGCTGGTTAAATGTTGTTTTTGCAGTTTGCAGTCGCCATGATGCGCGCGTTGCAAGAGCGAGGTGGCTGTTCGAGTGGCTGTTCAGTGGGTGTTACAGTACAGCGTGCTAATTCAATTTCTGATCAATATTCAGCCTAGTTGGCTCGTGTTCAACACCGCAAATCAGTTTAGAAAAACAGGAACCTAGTACAACAAAACGAGGACATGCATTTCCACGGCTCATTAGATCATGTGCAAACATTGAGACAGCGAGAGCTTCAATTTTGCAATCTCAGCACACAAATATGCGTCTGCGCTCGGACCTTCTGTGAGGAGGATTCCCCACCATTTCCATCCATACACAAAATGGATATAATATATAAAAAGGCTGGTTTGAAGGAGCACTTGTCAGAAAGCCTTATCTCAATGAGAGGCGAATTGTAATGACCGGTTGGATCTCCTCATTTGTCTCCGTGTCATTTTTTTCTGTGGGGTTTTTCAAAACCCGTGTCCATATAAACCTCCAACATTCAAAGAACAACATACAGGGCAAATTGCCAAAATTACGCCTGCAATATCTTTGAATAGGTGTTATCAAATTCTAGAAATAGGAACTCTAAGTGCCGGTTAAATTTTAACCGTGATTAATTCCACACGAACCAATCAGAGAAGCCGTCTTTTCAAAAACGCCTTCTCTGATTAGTTGAGATTAATCACGGTTAAAATTTAACCGGCTGTTGTGCAACGGGGCCTGTGTGTACCAGAGTGGGGAACGTCAACTCCAAGATATACTCTTCAAAACAGCATGAAACAAAACTTCAAATGCCTACTTAGAATAAAACTTTTTCCTACAGTTACGTTGAAAAGTGGCCATTGCTGCACTGATTACAGAACGCAAAGAATCACTTTTCCGCTCTAGTGCGGGAAAAATTTTTCTGCACTCCAGATTTGCAACATGGCAACGCAAAATACTTAGTAGGTTATATGGAGCAACAGTGCAGCAAAATCAAAATGAAGTTGGTAACAGTGACTGCTGTGGCTGCTATAGTGAGCAGAGGTGCAACCAAGCACAACGCGCTAATTATTATTCATTATATATTATAACCAAGGACAACGAGGACTTTAGGATTTTAGGATTAAGGTTTTTATCGATAATAAAATCACACAGAGAAACATTTGATGGATTTCAGGCAATTTTACCCATAATTACCCACTTTTCATATTCAATGGTAACTGTAGGAAAAACTTAATGTGAAATAAGTGCGCAAAGTTCCTCTGCTGCACTCAAGAAACCATTCCGCCCTCGCCTACGGCTCGGGCGTAAACGTTTCTTTCGGTGCAGCAAACTGTCACTTTGCGCACTAGTTGCACAAATAACTATTCTGACTCTTTTATAAGGTTTTCAAAAAAAGGGAATTATGATGCCGCACCGTTCAGTCATATATATGTACGGTGCAAATACATATACAATAACTAACACATACTACTACAGTAAGGTTAGAGTGGTATTTTATAAAAGTGCAGTAATTGGCTACATACCACACCATAGTGCGTTGGTCGTTTTGTTAAGTAACGCGCATCGCGGACGGGCAGTGGATGGATGACAGCCATCCATCCAGGTGCTCATACTTACCTCAAGGTTACTACCATACCTTAAATTGGGTCATGTCTGTCAAGCAGCCATGTTTGTTTGCCACGGGACAAACATTTTTGCTACATGTTTGCCTGTGTGGCGGCTATGTTTGTCAATTGGGCAAAAGCGGGAAGCAGGGATGCAACATCGCCAATAAACTGTGGATAAAATAAAAATATGGATAATGAGAAGCACAACAAAACATAATAAAGGGTGAAGAATCATTAAATTAAAATAATGAACCTGGATGAGGAGAAAATAAACAAAAAATGATAAACCTGGTAAAATGTATGACGAAAAATGATAATTGTGGAAAAGTTGATGACGAAATTAACAAAAAATAATAATCCTGATCACAACTGATGAAAATGAAATGATAGAATGATTTTTGATCACATCAAATAGAAATGAGAATTATAAAAATGGAAGGTGGGAATAAATTAAAAAAGTGAGATAAATTCAAAATATGAGATTGAATGGCTTGGATAAAAAATGATCCATCTTTTGTGGGTGAATAATTAATTTAGGAACTTGCAAGTTATGATAATGACTTCAATTAGAAAATAATTTGGTTTATCAACAGAGTAAATGGATGATGAAAATAATTAATTTAATACCAAAAAACTATTTATATTTTTGAGGGGAAAAATAGAATTAGATAGTTTAAAGTTTGGAAATAATGGGTTCTATGAAAAAATAGTCTAATATTAATGTAACATAAGCAATACTTTTGGTGAGCAAATGAAAGAATAGTTTGATTTGTAAGATAAAAATAATGAATTTACAACTTGATAATTATTATTTTGGCGAATAAATTGAATAAAGGAATTTTGAAAGGTTTAATCATGACATTGAATTACCAAATTGATGAGAAAATTATAATCTAAGAGTGTATAAAGAATCTAAGAGTAACACTGTACAATAAAATAGAATAATTTGAAAGGAGAAAAAAATTATGAGTTAAAGTTGAAGGAGTATAAAAAATTTATTTGATGATAATGGAAACATTTGAAATGTGAAACAAAACATTTGATGAAAATAATTATATTTTCGTGTGCGATTGGAATAAAAGTGGATGAAATATGAAAATAATGAAGATGGTGAAAATTATAAATGTGGTGAAAATAATAAATGTGATGAAAAAAATAGGAATTTTTGGGAGAGTATAAACTAAAGTATCTCATTGGAAAAGAGAAACGGATTTCATAAAAACATTTTTCATCTTCATTGAGGTTGGATAAAATAAAATAAAAATAGAAAGGGGAAATAATAAATTTGATGAGAAATCCCCATCGTCTTTGGCAGGTAACAGCAATCGCTGTGGAGTAAAAACACACCATTTCAACAGGTAACATAATATTCATTTATCAGATTTCAGTTTTTTAAATAGTTCTCATAACCCTATACAACATTTAAAATGAATCAAACATATCAATCATCCGCGTTTCTTCAAAATAAAAATATTTCAACAGTCTATTTCATATTACAAATACAATTCAAGACTTAAATAAGCCATTTTCCTCACTCACTCTCTTCAATATAATAATATATTATCGAAGAGATGGTGGCTGTCTATAATATACACTTTGAAAGCTCTTCAAATTGCCAAACAATAATTCAGGATCTGCTCTTTGTAGAGCGTCATACCAATTGAAAAAAATATTTTTATTCATTGACAACTTTTCCTTCAATCCACACAATTAAATACATACATCCGGTTGCACAAAAGCCACTTAAAATTCAACCATAATTGATGCCACGAGAACCAATCAGAGAAGCCTTCTCTTCAAAATAGCCTTTGTTCTCGTGGATTAAATCATGATTAAAATTTAACAGGCTTTTGTGCAACCAGGCCATGTTTCATTATGATGGAAACTTCAACCTTCGACGATGTAATAATATCTTGCATCTATAGAGATAGTAATCTTTTTCAGTCCACACAATAACTAACATAAGTATAACTTTGCATCAATAAAAAATAAATTAAAACATTTTCAGTTCACGCAATGCGGTACCACAAGATATATTTTTCTATCACTAGATTTTTTGATTTGTAATAATATTTTACATTGTCTTTCATCATACAGACGAAAATAGTTTCAAAATGCACAAAACACTTTAAAATAAAGTGAATGAGCAGACATTATGTCGACAAAGGATGATAGATATGTAAGATAGCCTAAGGGGTAGTCGGGATTTGCAGGACCGTGCAACTATACAAGCTTAGAAGACACACACACAATTAATTCGGCTTGTCTTCAGAATGCATGGCTTTTAATATAGCATATAGTTTTGCTCACATACGAGCCAGTGCATCATCCTGTCAATGAGCGGAACAAATTGCACGCTGGTACATTTCGGACCTTAGGCTGAGACACGCTATGAGTTGTCGGCTTTGCTGCCCAAATAAATTCATACATCATCAATAGATGATCGACCGTTGTTTCAACATTTTCCAAGTTCAAATGAACTAATTTTAAGTTGAAAAGAACATTGGTTCAATTCACGAACCGAGTTCAAGTGAACTAAAAATGAATCGTACGCCTGATAATAGTTTCAATAAAGTTCGTAAGAACTTATAAAAAACAATATTTTGACCAAAAATAACTTCCTCCCGCACACATACTTATAATATCCAAGTCAGGGAGAATACACTTACGTAGTCATATTTAAATAAATGAGAAATTTCCATGATAACTCTCATCCAATTTCCTTCAAGCTGTTCACCCAGTTGTCAATACTTGCAGTAGCAGAGGCAGGGTGGTTAACAGCATCTAATTTGGAATTTCGTTCAAGATAATGAACACTTATTTCAAGTCCAAAAAACCTAGTTGATAGATAGTACTTTACCTACACATTTACTCAAGGGTAAGGGTGAATAATTTAAAACGTATGTGCGTATATTTCGGATAACATCTGAAGGATAAATTTATTGGTTTGAACAGTCTTCAAGTGACTGCATTCAAAGAGTATTGTATATTGCATAAATACAGTTACTTGAAGCCCTAATCAAGGACATTAAACGTGAGTTTTTCGAGTATATTTCGGGTAAAACTTGGAGAAATATTTTACTGTACTCAAAGGGGTAAATTGAAACCCAGGAAACCTTAATCAAGGGCATGAATAGTTAGTTTTTCGAGTATATTTGGGTGTAACCTGGAGAATTCGCTTTCAAGGGCATAATAATCTATGTTCAAGCACGGTGCACACAGCGACATTATTATAAATAATATGATTTATTGATAATACAATTATAAAAGAGTTATTCTCAATGTAGATGTTTTATTGTATATTGCTTTTTCTGATTGTACTCTTGTGTGTTGTGAATGAATTGAATTTGTAGCGGCTATGGGAACGCGGGACTCGAATGTGAAGACGCAATTTCTCCAATTGCGTGTTACCACCAGCTACTGAACACTACCACTGTCCGTGTGTAAAGGCCGCTGGAAAAATTGTGTGATTATTAAGAAACACATTTTTGCGGGAATAAAAAAAATATTTTTGCATGGCTTCTATTAGTTTCACCTCGCCTAAATATTTATAATTCAAGCCATCATTATTGGCTTGACTGTCATACTTTAGCCGGGACCTACAGTTTGAAGTGCCCACTGCCCATATCCGATAATACGGGAGTGATCTGTCCAAAAATCTTTTGGAGATAAGCTGGTTTGAACCGGTATCTCTAGGCTGCTAGGCAGGCACTCTGTCCACTAGACCAAGGATCACTCCGCGGGAATAAGTATATTATAATTATTATTTAACAAACATGTGCAAATATGTGTATTAGTATGTGTGGGTACTTACGCTGGCTGTTGTGGGGCTTCTACTGCTGCTGCCGCCTCTGCAGCCGCCGCCTCTGCTGCCGCCACTGCTGCCGCCTCTGCAGCCGCCGCCTCTGCTGCCGCCTCTTCAGCCGCCGCTGCTGCCGCCACTGCTGCCGCCTCTGCAGCCGCCGCCACTGCTGCCACCTCTGCAGCCGCCGCCTCTGCTGCCGCCACTGCTGCCGCCTCTGCAGCCGCCACTGCTGCCGCCACTGCTGCCGCCTCTGCAGCCGCCTCTGCTGCCGCCGCTGCTGCCGCCTCTGCGACCTTGAGCCGCCACTCTTGGGGTGGCGGTTCGGGCATGATGCCCTCCATGGGTGGCAGCAGCCAAATCCTCTCTATTCCATTGATAAGGAGGGAATAGTCCGGTATCTCTGCAATTTTAGAGAATTTATACAATTATTAACAACAGAACAGGATCGTCCATTCATTCTGCAATGTCCGAAAATCAAACGACGGTAGACAGATGGATATCTTGATACATGGATAAATCAGAAAGATGATACATCATACAAGATCACAAGGTCAAAAATTAAAACACCTAGTGCCGGTTGCACAAAAGCCGGTTAAATTTTGACTGTCATTAATTAAAGGCTTTCTTGAAAATACGGCTTCTCTGATTGGTTCTATAGTGAGGTCCACGTCATAATAGCAGTGTTTGATTAGCAATGGCATTGCTATCCTTGTCTATCATCAACAAAGCGGATAGCGCTATCTCTTTCTCGCTTTGTTCTGTTGCCAGATCGTCTTTTAACAATGTAGAATCAATAATTAATCAACAAAATATTCCATCTTAGTTATGAAAATGCATTATATTATTGGAAAATATAATTCTATTTCTTGCTTATTAATAAAATACAATTGATTATTCTAAACGAGAATGAACCATTGATATTACATCAATAAACCTGTATCAGCTACCGTATATAGAAGGCATTGACAATACAGAGGATCGGCAACGTTGTTCTCCTATCTTTCTCCACTGACATTATAATGTGGACCTCACTAGAGTGTAATTAATCACGGTTAAAATTGAACCGGCTTATGAGGATTAAAAATATGCTCTGGCCACATTTTGCGATCTCAATAAAGCATTTGATTGCGTGGAGCGCGATGTGCTTCTGAGTAAACTAGTTCATTATGGCATTGTTGGTAGCAAATTCAATAACATTTTCGTCTCTTTTCTCAGTGACCGAAAACAAATTGTTTGCATAGGAAGGGAAAAATCTCAAGTTAATGAGATAAAAAGTGGGGTTCCGCAGGGATCGGTCTTGGGACCATTATTGTTCATATTGATGATTAATGATCTGCCACTCTGTACAAGCAATGCTGATTCTATAATTTATGCGGATGATACAACTTTTATTAATGTAAGCTCAAACTTCGAAATCCTCCAGAATGAAGCTAAGAACAGTTTGTCTGTTCTTATGAGTGAACTCATTGTAAACCGTTATTCGCTCAAATAGGTATACTGACAGTAATAAACCTGTATACTTTTTTTTGTCTCCTATATACGAAAAATAACTTGCCTAATAATCAGTAAAGGAGAAATATACATTCCCACAACACTAGGAGTAACGGAAATATGGAAATACCTTTCTGTAGGCTGACTAGATCTCAGAATAGCTATGAAGTTGTTGGAATGAGAATGTTTAATAAATTACCACATCAGTTCTTTATTCTTTATTCTTTATTGATTGATATAATAAGTATACATCATATAAATGATAGGGAGAGGAAAAATAAGGTAACCTTGTGCTATTCCTCTCCCCAATTTAGATATGGTTACACATAGTCCGAAATAGGTTAAGTCTTGTAACTCTTCACTTCACAATTTTCAGACCACTAATATGTTCACAAAGTAAATTTCAAATTTAGATGCTTCAAAACAAAAAATAGAACAGATATTCACATTATTATCACTGAATAGAGTAGATTAATATATTAAAGAAATAGTGGATAGAAGCTCCATTTCAATTATTTGGAAATAGGCTACATAGCTGGTTAATTAAAAATCCATTTTATAGTGTGAAAGAGTTTTTCGAATTTCAACAAATTATTCTTTAAGATGAACTATTTTATACTATTATTTCTAGTATTCATCTTATTTCTTCTATGTAATATTTTACGTGTATGTTATTTTGACTGGTGTTTCTTACATTACCCCTCCATGTTATAATATAGGTTGACTATGTTTGCTAAACAATAATTTCTGACGTTGTCCATAACTATTGTAGTGTTGAGCGGCAATAAAATTATATTTATTTATTTATTATTAATAATCTATTAGCGAGATATTTTATCACAATTAAACATTTTTATTTGTTTATTGAAAAGAATATTTTATCAACGAATATATTGTCAAACAAGAAGAATAGTTAATATACATCAGATTTACCAGTATAAGCTATCTTCTATAGATGGCAATGACAAGGCATGGAATCGGCAAAGCTGTTGTCCTATCTTTCTCCACTTGCATTATAACGTGGAGCTCACTATACACACAATAGAAACCAAGTGAATCAGTCCGCCTGCAGTGAGGACCATGTTATAATGTCAGTGGAAAAGATGGGACAACAGCGTTGCCGATTCTGTGTTCTACCAATGCCTTCTATGGAGAATGGCTACCTGTATATGTCATGTAATATCAGCTGTTCATTCTTGTTATTAATAATCAATTACTGACCGAGCGAAGTAAGGTCTAAGATTCAAGTCGACGGTTTGGCATTTCTCTTAATGTTTATATGTTTATAATGTTGCACTTTTACGGCGAAACGCGGTAATAGATTTTCATGAAATTTGACAGGTATGTTCCTTTTTAAATTGCGCTTCGACGTATATACAAAGTTTTTGGGAATTTTGCATTTCAAGGATAATATAAAAGGAGCCTCCTTCATACGTCAATAATAGAGTAAAAATCAGACTACAGAATTATTCATCATAAATCAACTGTCGAGTAGACTATAAATCGCATGCCATGACGCATGCAAATCAATATCTCAATGTAACTTGATAAAAAATCAGCAGCTGTGTGGACTATAAAATGCATGCCTCATTGAATGCAATTTTTATGCACTATTAAATAGGATGCAAAGAACTTATAACAGCTTGTCTGGGCGCCTAGATGTCTTCTGGGTTTCTCGCGCTAAATTCCGGAAAGCGTTATATGATAATTAAATCTTGTGTAAGCATGATCTGATATAGACAACAAGTAAATAGACAACTAAATATTGACAACAAATAAATTGTTGTATCAGTGAGGATATGCATATGGTTTGGGACGTCGTTTAGTTATAAATGTTATTTATTTTATTGATGAAAGTTTTGTTCATTATTTGTTATTATAGTCTTTAATATTTATAAGTTTAGGAATTTTGAATTCTCAATTTGTATTATTTTTACTCTTTCCATAAGTATTTGAAATCATTGAATTTTTAATTTTTTAATCAAGTTGTATTTTTGTTGTTCGTATTATTTATTATTGCATAAGTTCGTATTATTTTTCTTTTTCCATTTGTATCTGTACAATTTTTATTGTTAAAGAGACATATTTAGGGAAACCCGTTGTCTCCATTGTGAATAAATAAATAAATAAATGAAATAATGAACTATTTATTGCGTGCAATAATACGCATGCAATTAATAACTGAAATAACATAGTATTATCTCTAGAACTTTCTTTGCTTTGAGCTCGGGTTGTCCTGTTGCCAGTATGTCTTGAAGGAGATTAAGTTTTGATGTTAGCATTTTTGACCATATTTCATATTTATGTTCTAGGTTGAGGAAGACGCTGTATAAGTTTGTTCAACTGAGAAATATTTTTACAGTTGAGCAAATTAGAATGGTTTTCTTGCGCTTGTGCAGTCAGTTGTGCGATATGGTATAATTGGCTGGGGTGGTTGTGGTGTTACCGTTCTTAAGCCTCTTATAGTATTGTATAAGAAAATTATTAAAATATGCTTGAAAAAACCGGTTAGATATCCAACAATATTTGCTCTATAAAGAATTTAATGTTCTCAGTATTGAGCACTTGTATGATCTTGACCTAGCTAGTTTTGTCTATTCGTGGCCCAATAGATTCCCTATAGCCCCTCATGGCGGCTATGTTACTCGTAGACAATCTGAGAGATTTTTGCTAGAACCACCTTGTAGAACAGCGGCTGCCAGTGCTCATGCAGCGTATTATGGTCCTAGACTTTTAAACCGTCTGTTGCTTGAAGTTTCTGGAGCATCCCAATGTATACCAATTTGTTATTATTCTTTCACTTTCAAAACTTTTAGACAGTATCTTCGACACTACTTATTAGGGAGACAAAATGAAGACTAAGATTCAAGTCGACGGTTTGGCATTTCTCTTAATGTTTATAATGTAGCGCATTTACGGCGAAACGCGGTAATAGATTTTCATGAAATTTGACAGGTATGTTCCTTTTTAAATTGCGCTTCGACGTATATACAAAGTTTTTGGAAATTTTGCATTTAAAGGATAATATAAAAGGAGCCTCTTTCATACGTCAATAATAGAGTAAAAATCATACTACAGAATTATTCATCATAAATCAACTGTCGAGTAGACTATAAATCGCATGCCATGACGCATGCAAAACAATATCTCAATGTAACTTGATAAAAAATCAGCAGCTGTGTGGACTATAAAATGCATGCCGCATTGCATGCCTCATTGAATGCAATTTTTATGCACTATTAAATAGGATGCAAAGAACTTATAACAGTTTGTCTGGGCGCCTAGATGTCTTCTGGTTTTCTCGCGCTAAATTCCGGAAAGCGTTATATGATAATTAAATCTTGTGTAAGCAAGATCTGATCAAATGAATTGTTGTTGTATCAGTGTGGATGTGCATATGGTTTGGGACGTCGTTTAGTTATAAATGTTATTTATTTTATTGATAAAAGTTTTGTTCATTATTTGTTATTATAGTCTTTAATTTTTATAAGTTTAGGAATTTTGAATTCTCAATTTGTATTATTTTTACTCTTTCCATAAGTATTTGAAATCTTTGAATTTTTAATTTTTAATCAAGTTGTATTTTTGTTGTTCGTATTATTTATTATTGCATAAGTTCGTATTATTTTTATCATTATTTTTCTTTTTTCATTTGTATCTGTACAATTTTTATTGTTAAAGAGACATATCTAGGGAAACCCGTTGTCTCCATTGTGAATAAAATAATGAACTATTTATTGCGTGCAATAACACGCATGCAATTAATAACTAAAATAACATAGTATTATCTCTAGAACTTTCTTTGCTTTGAGCTCGGGTTGTCCTGTTGCCAGTATGTCTTGAAGGAGATCAAGTTTTGATGTTAGCATTTTTGATACACCAACCCCAACAGCCATTAGCCAGCCGTTTTCACACCGTTATCTCGCCGGCACGACATACAGACAGGATTTACTCTGATGGACAGTATAGGAGGAGGCTGCAGTTTATAAATGCGCGAAGTCTACTGTTCACAGAACTACTATTATTTTATTCAACAACTCGGTACATGCTTAACTGATTGTGTCCTTTATTCTGCTTCTACTGTGGCACGTTGCAGATCTTGCTAATAACTCACTGAATGAGGAACTCGCACTGAACATTCATTTTATTCAATTTAGGGCCGTTTGCACAGTGTGAGTTTAAGCTAAAGCTTAAACCAAATCTATTCTTTTTTTTGTTTAAACTAAAATTCCGTTTGCGCAGTATCAGTTTAAACTCTGTATTGAGTTCAAACTCTGGGAAAGTATAAACCTCCAAAACAGGACGTTTAAACCAAATAATTTGGATTAACTAGACATCAGTAAGATTTGATGGGGAAACAGCTAATAGTAAATCATTTTTCGACGGTTGTTTTTGATGCTTCTGTATAGACGATAAAAATTATTTAGGTTATAGTGAACCATTATTGATAGAATTGACAGGAATTGATAGAAGTTTTTAGTGCGATTGATATTAATGACTGCGAAGAAATTTTGGAACTGAGTAAAATTGGGCAAAAAACGAATCATTTAAATTTCTGGGATGATAGAGAATTTTTTCAACGGTTTTGCTTGATTAAAGCAAGTGTCAATTTAGTATTTGATTGAATAAATCACTTGATAGAAAATAAGGCAATTTTTATCAGTGGTCTTTGATTAGAAAACATGTTTTTAATAGCACATAACTGAGATATTTTGCTTTCGAGAGATATCTAATAAACGAGGAAGACCGTAGTAGATTAAAGTAGATTTTCATAACAAAATAAGGTTTTTATCTTACATTCTAGATTATATTTTTTGGTGCCAACTAAATATAAGTTTGTTTCTAATAGTAATATAGCATTTCATCATTTTTTGAAGAATTTCTTGATCGCTTTTCACTTTATTACCGTACAGCTTACAGCTCTGTGGATTTTAGGAAATAGTAGCTACATAACCTCAATTTACTGATGGTTTGTAAACAAATAGCAAGTTTCCTGTATAAATTACCTTTCCTGATATTATAAACGATGACATTCTATTACCAACTTGACGCTAAACTAGTTTAACTTAAACTGGATTAGCAAATGCACTGAGAAAACCGATTCAAGTTTAAACTTTCAGATTAACTTAATCGAGTTTAGCAATCTATACTGTGCAAACGGCCCTTAGAAGTATTTATTGTAGACCATGTAAGATCTACAATAGGTTCCCAGAGTCAATAAAAAATTATCCAGTCTCTTTGTTCAGAAAATCACTATTTGATCTTCTGCGTTCAAACCCTTTCTATTCTTTGGAGGAGTTTTTCACACATTCTTTTTAATAAAGTGTTATGAATATTTTACTGACGTTGCTGATGGTCCGATAGCAAAATAACTTGAGTTAACTGTGATATTTGCAACATAAACACCCTATACCATGGGATAAACACCCTATACCATGGGATATCTTCTTATGCTATCTTTTCTCTAAGCTAGTAGGTGAAGGGTAGTTGAGATAGGAACGTGTGTAGCGACAGTTAGATTAGATTTAATTCTTTTGCTATCGGACCATGCAGTCATCAGCAACGTCAGTAAAATATTCATAACACTTGATTAAAAAGAATTTATGAAAAACTCCTCCAAAGAATAGAAGGGGTTGCACGCAGAAGATCAAATAGTGATTTGCTGAACAAAGAGACAGGATAATTTTTTATTGACTCTGGCAAATCACTATTTTAGATCTTAGTTCCCAAGACGTGATGGGACTTCTGTACTTTGGTTAATCGTGTACGTTGGGTATCAAGTTGTTGTCTTTGGCGGGTGTTGTATGAATGAATCATACCTCTTGTGCTCATTTTAGTCTTATTTTTGTGTAAATACTGGGCAACAACATAAATATATTGGTTGTAAACCGTTAATATTCCAAGAAAAACAAATAACCGTTAACAATGTTCGCTGAAAGTGGCCGCCACTATTATCCTCACAGAAGAACACCACAAACATGACTACTTCCACCGCAGTGTAGGATACCCTATGACAGAAGACTGTACAACAAACTGAAATATGCCATACGCAAATAATCATTCGACTCTTGAAAAATCTTATAAGGTAATAGACTTTGAGGGCTTGCCACAAAGATTTCTACAATGAGGCTCCCATGTTAACTTGTGGTCTATGTAGATGTCTAGGAACTTGGTTGATATTTCTCCAACGGAATGCTGAGATATTGTCTCTATGCTACCAGGCATAGAAGTAGTGCATAGGTGTTTAAGAAATCTCTGGCTTGAAGGCAATGCATCAGTGCACGGCCTTTCCTACCCTAAAAACGAAACACTTTCTTCTATTTAAGCTACAGTGAGGTCTACGTTGAAATGGCCGTGAAGAAAGATAGGAGAACAATGTTGCCAAGTGTATAACAGCTGCACCACAGGAGACGAGGCTACATTGACCTGCCCTACTCCAGACTGTCGAAAGCACATGAATGCTACCCCCACCCCCTTACGGACGCTACATGTTTCAAACAGACTGCCGATATGTGATCGTGAGCTAGAGTATAGAACGTTTTGTGGGCTGGCACGTGAGACACTCATCAACTACCCTCTGTACTCACTGACAGATGATGAAACCAGTGGACTTGTGCAACAGTTTGACACTGTTTCATAATTTAGAATTGCAGTCCTCTACAGAGCCACATGAAATCAACTATCTACAGCCATCTCAAGTTATTTGTGTTTTGTTTTTTAAACTTTGACGGAGTCTGTCTGACAACTGCCGGTCATGGACTGAATATACTGACTTACTAAAGTCTCTTAAACTGACTCCATTTTGCCACTTAGGGCCGTTTGCACAGTCAAAGCTTGAACTGAATTTAATCAGCTGTTGGCTTAAACTCAAAATGAACCACATTATAACAAAAGAGACTTGATACGGATTTAATCTAGTTTAAAATGAAATTTAGTTTAAACTGTCACTGTGCAAACGGCCATAAGTGTACACAGCTGTCACTCAATTCATCCCATTAAATTTGATCTGATATTAGTTTTCATTTCCTTGATAAAATAGTAAATTTTATATCAAATTAATTAAATTCGTCAATAAAATATCTTTTTTCATAATTTGATTCAAGAATTGGACCTAACCTCACCGCAAAGTAGAGAGGTAAAGGTGCGTCAATGTGACACAAACACATGTTGTGTTATGAGGCCCCGCATGGTGAGAAAATCGCGGTGAACCGCTATCTAAGCCTCTTTAGCATGCGACCGCCCGTAACAATGTATTGGTTACATTGAGGTAGGCCTACCTCTATCTCGACCTGTTCCACTATGCAACCAGCCTTAGGGTATGATCACATTGGATGCAGCTATGTACAACAAGTACACGTCACATCAGAAATCAAATGTGGAAAGAGCCATTGAAACACGTTTGGACCTGGCTGCAGCTGCTCAGACAAGCTGAATGATTTTAAAAATGAAAATATTGTTAGACTGTCGATGCCTATTGTCAACTTGTTTTATTTTATGGCAAATAAATATCTTGTATTGTGTATGTGAGAACACACCAGCAAGTGCACGCGTTCAGTGTGAGTAATCCTATTGCTCTTACCAGATTTTGCACTATTGCACCTACGTGCATCCAATGTCATCATACCCTAATTCACCGTATCGTATTTCTAAATATTGGGACCTTATTTCAATTAATTTGATAACTTAAAACTAGAGACATTGCAAAGATAATGGAGAGATTTGTCCAGAACATATGATCTGTAGATATTTCTCATTGTAGTTGATGATGTTAAAGGTTGATAATTATTCCATAGTTCATATATATTTATTAGAAAAATATAAGAGAACATCTACAGATCACAGCACGCCTTTCTCTGTAGTCCAAATCTTTGAAATGCCTTTTCTTAAATTCGAGCTAGTATTAGAAAGCATTTTTAATAAGCACCGCGCGAAACGCGAGTAGGCTATCACAACACTTAAAATTATTCACAAGTGAAAAGTTTTAATTCCAGATTACTTACCATCCTCTTTGGGCGGCTGTTTATTTTTGATCGCATATGGCGCCTTGCGTCTCTCGCGCCTTCGGTTAGATCGAGAGATCGTAGTTATTTTCATTCTGAAAATTCACAATTCAAATTTTATAAACCAAAGTAAACACTGGTAGAAAACAGCTAGTGAGCCCCCGCGCTAGAGTACTCGCTCAAAATTGACTAAACTTGGAAGAGAGTCTGCATTTATGCACTTTAGATTATATTGAATATAGGGTTGGCCTATCATTAATAGGTTAGGTAGAAATTAAGTTACACAATTGTTCTTCACCGCTAATTAGACTACCGGTACGGTACTAGTAGCATAGTGTTTTTAAACTTTGACAGGATCAAGTATCATCAAGTAAGTAAGCCTGTAAGCATCAAGTAAGTACTTTTATGCCGAAAGCCGCTGGGCCTTCACCGATACAAAACTGAAGCTCATAATGTCGAATCAACAGATCTTAAAAAATAGGCCGGTAGGCCTACATAAAATAATAAGGCAATCTTTGTTTCTTCTTTCAAGTGATAGTAGGCCTACACAGTCAAAGGATATTTTCTCACACACAATTTTAAAGCAAAATAAACATGCAAACTGTTCATGCTGAATTTAGAATTAATCTTCAATTGTTCAAATTATTCATTTATATCTTGTATTGCAAGACCAAGTTTAAGCAGGTTGAAACAAATCTTGACTATGTGCATCACACTGCTACTAATATCGATAAGAAGTAACAGCTTTCAATAACCTCAAAATGTCAATAAATTTGTTTGTTTACGTCTTTTAACCTATAAAAGATAACCGTAAACGGTAAACAAGATGACTGAATAACGCAACATTTTCTAGTGGACTTTAATAAGAGGAACCGATTACTAAAACTAAACCGGAAACTTTGTTTGGGATTTTGGCGCTGTGTATAAACAGACGCTGACAAGTTCTGAACAGAGCAATGTGAAAAACAATTCAAATGCACGGCTGAAAACTAATAAAAATAAATTTTTAAAACAAATTGGATATTGTCATCAAAGATTCGGTCAATAAAATTTCTGTTCTGTAAGATCTATTATTGATAAAACTAATTCTTACCTACTACTACAGCTAGCCTAATACACACTACACTGGGCTATAGGGGCTAGGCTAAGCCAACTGCAACTAGAGTTGGACAAGATTCAAACAATACATGTAATGTCAAACACACATAATAGATGATAAGTAGCTCTTATTTTAATTGGAATAATTGAAAATTAATTAACTTTCAGACACATTTATTAAAAACAAACACTGGGACTGGAACGATCAAAGTGATCTGTTGTTGGTACAGTATTTCAATTCATTCAATTCTTGAGCAACACACACAGAAATAATTGCTTTAAACTGTCAAAGTGAGATAAGAATATGTTTAAAGTAATTTAAACAATTAATGACATATTCAACTTGCAAAATTAATATAAGAAATAAATTGTTTTACTTACGTTTGCACTAGTCTCAACGCTTGGGCATAAAATCCAAGAATGGCTTCACGACCATATATGGCAATTATTTCGCGCCACAATTGCGCGGGAGAAAATAAATTATATATAAAGGATTATTTCATCAATAATCAGATTATATTGAATTTTGTTATCAATTAAATGATAATTATAATTGAATACATCCATAATTATTATGATTGTTGATTATTATCGAGTATTTTTTCAAAATTATTTAGATATTCTTAAATATTATAAGCTAAATATTATCTTCAAATACTGAAAAAAAATGTTGAAATATAATTTTCGATGTATATCATATATGCATTTTATAATTTGAATTATAATATTGAAGGGAGAAATGATTACGATAGGTAAATATAAATTTCCCTCACCAATTCCCTGTGAACAAGCATGACGAGTTGGAGAGCGCTAATTTCAAATTCTCGATTTATCACATTTTTATTACTCACTAGCTGACCCGGCGAACTTCGTACCGCCGAATAGTTAATGCATCTGATGACAAACTTTAGCTGGATACACACCTGAAGAGGCGCGATGCGGCATTTTGCATCCAGGTGCTACTTGCTTATTGGTTTAAATAGAAGCACTCAACACACTTTGTCAATTAGGGGCATTGAAACGTCTTGGGTGTTGTCTAGCAGGTGTCTTATCAGCTCTGATGACATTAATAATTTGTGGTAATCAGATGGCATGCGGTCTAGTGCAGTCTCGAATGGTGCAATCAATTATTCATTGTGTTGATGGAAAAATATTTGGAGTTGTTCAACGATTGGCCTTTTTACTAAAGTGTTGTGTGCACAACGCTGATTGACTTGTTACTTTCCTTGCCCTATTACCATAGGTAAGGAGAGTATTGCTTTCCAAAGAATTAAGGTACCCTAATTTCAAGTTTTCTATACGTTTCAAGGTCCCCTGAGTCCAAAAACATGATTTTTGGTCTCTGTGTGTGTATGTGTGTGTGTGTATGTCTGTGAACACGATAACTCCATTCCTAATTAACCAATCGACTTGAAATTTTAAACTTAAGGTACCATAAGGATCCGACAATAAGAATTCAATTCAAGATGGCGGAAAAAATGGCGGATAATTACTGAAAAACCATTTTTTTCTCGAAAACGGCTCTAACGATTTTCTTCAAATTTATACCATGGATAGCTATTTATAAGCCCTATCAACTGACATGAGTCTTATTTCTGGGAAAATTCCAGGAGCTCCTTAATATTATTGAGAAAAATGGCGGATAATGACTAAAAAACCATGTTTTCACGGTTTTCTCGAAAACGGCTCCAACGATTTTCTTCAAATTTATACCATGGATTCATAAGCCCTATCAACTGACATGAGTCTTATTTCTGGGAAAATTCCAGGAGCTCCGTAATATTATTGAGAAAAATGGCGGATAATGACTAAAAAACCATGTTTTCACGGTTTTCTCAAAAATTACTTGACCGATTTTTTTCAAATTCATACCCTGTATAGTAATTTATCAGCTCTATCAACTGGCATGAGTCTTTTTCCTGGGAAACTGATGGGGGGTCCACCTCATCCTTGAGAAATGGACTTTGTAACCTCCTTCCCGTGCATGAGGTAGGTAGGTAGAGCAGTTTATGAAAGAACACAGTCATAGTCGAGATATTTCATCTGTAGAACAGCTGTTTTGACGACTTTTGAAAAAATCATCGAATTTCACAATTTACACAAAGGAAAAAGTAGACTACTCTGAAAATAATTATATATACACATATAAGTAGTCTAATCGTAGTTGCAAATATTTTGCCGCCAATCGTCATTATATTATTCCCCTAAATTATTCTCATCTAAGAATGAGGCTTACAGTTCAATGAGCAAGGAAAGTTGTGTGCGTGTACCACACAAGATTTTTTTTATGAATCGCACTTAAAATAAAATAAATCTAGTCACTATCTGTCATTGGCAATTGGGAACCAGTTCAATTTTGACGGTTAAAATTGGAATACATGGTTTATGAATTAAATCACATAAATTCCTTCCTGTTGTCTTTAATATAGCTACTAGTGATCATTATACTTTACTAAGGTATTGTTGAGCATTTTTAATATTAAACTCAGTTACTGTATTTTTTATTTTATTTTATATGACTGTATATATCTTCTATTTTTCATCTTAT
>NW_024090282.1:0-57044 GCF_014356525.2 Nilaparvata lugens
GCCTATGCTGTCATAGTGCATAGGCTTCTTTCTCAACAGCTGAATGCCTGGTTTCACTTTGGGACAAAGTTCGTGAGAAAAAGGCTACTGGTCGAGAATTTTGTGTTAATGTTGCACCAATTGCAAAATCTGATGCATCTGTCTCAATTATGAATGGTACATTTTCATCAACAAAGAGCAGTACCGCGGAAGCAATTTCATTTTTCAACAATTCCAAAGTTTCCATCTGATCTTGAGATAGAGGGAATTTCTGTATGTGGACAAGGGGGTGAATCTTTTGAGAAAAGTTTTTAATCCATCGGGAGTAATGAGCCAGTAATCCCATGAGTCGTTTCATTTCTTTAGCATTTCTTGGGGGTGGAAAGTTCATGAGTGGTGCAAAGCGTTCTGGGTCAGGTTTAATTTCTCCATGTTTTATCTCATACCCAAGGAACTTCAATGATTTTTTTGAAAATTTACATTTTTCTTCATTTATAGTCAAGCCATACAATTCAATTACTTGTTGAAATTTCTTAAGATTTCTGTCATGTTCTTCTTGATCTGAACCGCAAATGACAACATCATCCAAATAGGCAAAGCAGTCGTTCAAATTCTCTCTTTCTATAAGTCCGTTTATTGTACGTTGGAAGGCAGCTACTCCATTGGTTACTCCGAATGGTATTCGTTTGAACTGATAAAGTTTTCGGCCTACTTCAAAGGCAGTGTAATGTCGTTCATTCTCAAGAATCGGTATTTGATGGTAAGCTGACTTGAAATCTACAGTACTAAAAAATTTGTACTTGGCAATTGTGTTTACAAGATCTTCGATCAATGGGAGAGGGTATGCGTCTAAATTTGTGAATTTATTAATAGTCTGTGAATAGTCTATGACCATTCGTTTCTTCTGTCCATTGGTTACAATGAAAGGCTGGGCACGCCAACTGGACTGGCTTTCCTCAATTATTCCTTCTGTAAGGAGGCGATTGACCTCATTCTTCATGAATTCATAGTCATCTTGTGGGTGTCTTCTGGATCGGGTAGTTATTGGGTGGCAATCGGGAGTCAAGTCATTGAAAAGGGAGCATGGTTTCATCATGGCCTCCACCAAGAGGCAATCTTTCAAGGGTGGTGTGGTTGTAGAATTATTATCTATTACAAGAGGCTGTTTATTACCATTGAATGCTAAACTTATTGTAGAGTGATTCATCAAAAAATCGTGACCAAGTATCACATTGCAACAGCATTCTTTTAATACCAAGAGTTTAATATTGTTGTATTCATTTCCTTTGTACACAATATTGCTATAAACACATGCTTTTGTAGCGGTGTTATGTTGAACAGATGCAAATCTTATAAAACAAGAATCTGATGCAGTTTTAAATTTATTTGTTTTTGCAAATTTTTCATCAATAAAACTGGCAACACTTCCGGTATCAATAAGAGCTGGTGTATTTATTCCATTCACCGAAACAATAATTGTAGCTTTAGAAAGATTACTGGCTATACCAGCTGCAGTAATAGTTGACGTAGTTAGTTTTTCTTTGAGCGTTTTACTTTTACACACATGGGAAAAGTGTCCAATTCGGGAACATTTATGACAAGTCTTTCCTATTGCAGGACATTCTTGAGAATTTGAGTGTTTTTTATATCCGCAACGTTGGCATTGAACGGATTTCTCTACAATTGCCTGTCGATTTTGGGTTACAGCATTAACATCTGAGAAAGATTCACTCAAGCTTATGTTTTTATTTTCTTCAACAGAGTTTGTATAACAAGTACTTTTAAAGGAGTCGGCATATGTTTTTGCGGATTCAAGAACACGTGCTTGGGAAACGGTTTCTTGTAGACTCAAATCTCCTTGTTGAAAAAGTTTCTCTTTAATTTCAATAGAACATAACCCTGAAACAAGAGCATCTCTAATATGCTCGTTTTTGTTTTCTTCGGCTGACACTCTAGTGAAGTTACATGATAAGCTTAATCTTTTTAGTTCAGAATAGTAGTGATCAATGGACTCACCTATTTGTTGTTTTGCATTAGCAAGGCAGTATCGTGCATAAATTTCGTTCTTCGGTTTAACGAACATATCTTCCAACATGGATATAGTTTCTTCATATGAAGTATAGCTTTCCACAATTTCGTATAAAGCAGGTGATAAGAAGTTTACCAATATTTTCATTTTGTCTTTGATTGTCGTTCCTTCTAAGAAATTTTCGAACGTCTTTTTCCAATGTTTCCACTCTCTCTCTGCCGTAGGCGAATCTGGGTCGATAGATAATTCCTTTGGCTTGAGAAACTTGTCAATATGTGATTCGATCTTATCTTCTTCGTAGTTACGGTTTTCAATCGTTTTTGTCTTTTTCTTTGTCGGCATTTTTTATTTGATTAAATTGAAATAAGTAAACTCTTCATTTGTAGAGCTTTAATCAAATAAAATTGAACATGACTTTCTACTAGTAACGGATCAACAACATTTGATATTTATGAATGAATCAATGACAACGAAAACATATGGTTTATCATATCAGCATGTAAGATATTGTTCTTTGTGTATTTGTGTAGTGTATTGCCAAATTCTTCTGAAGATTATAAGTTCATTTGCTCTGAAAACTGGATTTCTCATTCATAGGCGATAGATCCATTCATAGTTTACCAAGAATCTATTACGTTGGAGCCGATAACCTTCCTTAGGTTAATAGGTGAAAATTTGCTATCCAACCGATTTAGGAGAAATTGGTAGCACAGCAAATGGTACGCCCTGGTGTGGGACTGAATCTCCAAATTGTCCCAAATGTTACCCCTGTGGTGGGACCGAATTACAAAATAAATATGTCCCAAATGGTACACTATGAAATCCCTGGTTATAAAAAATTATTGGTAGGATAGATGTCTTGATGGGTTATGAATGGTATACTGCTGAATGGGAAATCGGTTCAAGAGAGATCAAGTCCTAATGAATATATTATCTGTGCAGACTAGCAAAATGGCATACAATATGAAAAATATTAAAAATGATGATGAGTTAATAGCTGCCTTAACACAACTGTTTGATAAGCAAAATGCTAGGTTTGATGAGTTAAATGCTAAGATTGATAATTTGAAACAAGATCAAAGTGCTAGGTTTGATGATATGAAGCAAGAATTTGCTAGCATTAGACTAGAGCAGGTTAGTATAAACTTTCTATTGAAAGATGCACATGAAACATTGAAAGATAATCATGAAGATGAAAGCAAATTGAAGCAGGATAATAGTAGTATTAAGATACAAGATCAATTAGTTCAAGTTTCAGATAATGTAGGCCTAGTTACTGCTATTGAAAAAATAAATTCTAATGAGATAGTAGAATTGAGTAATGTAGTAGGTAGGGAGTTGTCTTTATTGAAAGTCAACAGTAAAGAAAGTAGTATTGCCAAATTGATAGTTAGGAAAACAGTAAGTAAAGTGAATGTTTACATGAGACAGGTTTCTGTAGAGGTTAGGAACAATGTAAACAAAATGAATCTTGCTTTGAATCAAGTTGATGAATTCAACTTTCAATTGAAAATTGAAAGGGTGTATGCAAAGCATTATTTAGTAAACATGACTAACTTTAGTAAGCAAAACGGCTTTGTTGAAACAAATGAACCCATGAATAAAATCATTTCTTGAAGAAAACAAAACACAAAGTCACCATTGATGTGTTAGTATTCAAAGGTTGTTTCAAGTTGCTTATTTACAAGATGATGACTGTGAATCACATGATGAAAGGGTATTCCCCAGCACACAATGATTAGGAATCCTGTGTCATGCCGGGATTCAGAATAGCAATGACCGTAAATACTACGTATGGTAAGAGTCCATAATTGTATCTTTTTTCTTTCCTGTAGCCTATTTTTCTTGGCCCTTAATCTTTTCAAATTTCGATTCTTTCCTGTCTTTGTGTAATGTTCAGTAAATTTCTTCTATGATGCATATCTTAACCAATCTTGTCCATAGTCATTTAAATTTGTATTCTTCTGAAATAATATTAGAAGTTAAAATAGTAGTTTATTTTCCTAATCTTTAAATTGTTGATAAAACTTAACTTTTCTAAAATCTATCCATTGTAGTGTGAAGAATTGTGTGCTTGTGATATATTTTTTCATCATTATCACTTATGTGAAGTGTATCAATTTTGTGTATATTGTTTTAGGGAATTTATTTACCCAATTTTCTTTTTCTCTTGTTTGTATTTTTTAGGGAACTTATTTACCCATTATCCATCTTGATCATCTTTGTATTGTAATCTTGAAATGTTTGTATTTATTATACAGTCTTTAAATTATGAAATTATTTAAAAAATAAATGGTTCAATTTAGAACATGCTGAAATCTATTCTTATGTATAAATTCTTTTGTTATAATAAATAAACTTTAAAATTTGAAAGTATTAATGAATTGTGTAGCCATATATATGAGATGTATTAATGAAAGTTAACTTGAATAATAATGTTTTCATTGAATAAAAACGTCTTGTTATATTATTAATTGAAATGAGTTAAAGGTTAAAATTTCTCTAAAGTTTTTGTAATTGATGTCTTTTTCTAAATTTTAAAACTGTTTATTATATAAATTTTGATATGATTGATTATCGTTTGAAATGGATGCTGGAGTGTATGTAGAATTTTAGTGGGGTTTGTTGATTAGAATTTTGCTGGTATGTGATTGTTTTTTGAGATGGAAACCCATTATTGCCTAAAGAAGGAATAACAGAGGTTATGACTTAGAGAGGCAGTAATGAGATAATATTTTTTTTGTGTTGATTACTTATGTTGATTGCCATAGATGCAAAATAATGATTAATAATGTTGATTGCCATAGATGCAGATTACTTATGAATATTGATTGCCTTTGAAGCAAAATATTATTGATGTTTTGAATGATTTCTTGTTTAATGATTGATAGTAAAGTTTTGTCATGAAATGTAGTTTGTGTTTAGAACATTGAAAAGTCGAAATAAACTATAGTATCCAACAAACGATGATTAATAATATTGAATAATTTGCTTTTTATAAAATATTTGAACAATGATTAAATGGAAATGAAATTATTTTTTTTCTAGTGAAATTTTGTAATTGATATCTCCATATTTCACAATTTATGTATTGCTGACTGTATAATAAGATGTTAACAAATTTCATTTTTATATTGATTATATACTTAGAAATAATTTTCATGTGTATTAGATTGTATTGATAGCCTAATCAAAATTTTCCTTTTAGTTTATAAGCATTTTAAGATAACAGGTACAGCACAGACATTAACATTGAAATAATTATCATGTGAATCTCGAAATCGACAAGTGAAGAGTGTGAAGAACATTTGGGTGATTTTCGAACTAGTGTGACTCATCAATTGAATATCTACACTAATATCTACACTAATATCTACACCAATAACTACACCAATAACTACACCAATATCTACGCTGATGCCTACACTAATATCTACACCAATATCTACGCTGATGCCTACACTAATAACTACACTAATATCTACACCAATAACTACGCCAATATCTGCTCTGATGTCAATGTCAACGCCAATATCAACGCCAATATCTACACTAATATCTACACCAATAACTACGCCAATATCTGCTCTGATGTCAATATCTACACCAATAACTACACCAATATCTACGCTGATGCCTACACCAATAACTATGCCAATAACAACGCCAATATCTGCTCTGATGTCAATGTCAACGCCAATATCTACGCCAATAACTACGCTGATGCCTGTGCTGATGCCAATGCCAATATCTACGCCGATGCCAATGCCTGCGCCAATGTTGATGCCAATGCCAATGCCGACACCAAAGCATACACCAATGACAACGCCAACGCTTATTGCTGACCTTGTATCTCAAACTTCAACACTACCACATTACCTGGAGGTAATTGCCATCCATATTCACGTTTGCAACTTTGAATTCAGAATAACAGTCACAGTATCATGAAAGAATTGATTCAAAAATCCTCTCCTAAATTATTCCTGTATGCAGAACTCTAAACCTTGAAAGCTGAAAATATCAAAAAACCAAACCTTACCTAAATTAATCCTCACCTAAATTAATCCTGTATGCAGCGTCTATCTCTTTTCCAAAAAACAAATTACATTGTCATTTCAAGCCTGAAATGTACATTGTATAATTACAAATATGATACAAAATTTACGTGACTCTGTATCGAGTTTGGTATGCAGCCGTCTACTACAAGCATGAGGCAATGCTAACTGAGATGTCACCTGTATCGAGTTTGGTATGCAGCCGTCTACTACAAGCATGAGGCAATGCTAACTGAGATGTCACCTGTATCGAGTTTGGTATGCAGCCGTCTACTACAAGCATGAGGCAATGCTAACTGAGATGTAACCTGTATCGAGTTTGATATGCATCAGTCGACTACAAGTATCAGCCCAACACTACGAGTATTCGGATCAGCCCAACACTAACGTCATCACACTGGAGTCACACTTAACTGAAAATCATACTGAGTGCCTTAACGGACTGTTTTCCAAAATTTGCATCGATAAAATCAACCGCGTCAATAGTGAAAGAAATGAACATTTTTTGATTTATTGAAATTTTATGTGAAAATTAAATGTAACAATTCATCAATTCATTTAAAAAAATAATAATAATAATTTTTTTATTCAACACACTAAATTTTTTTTATGCAATAAAAATTGAATTTTTCTATCTATTAAATTTATGTGCAATTTCAAAAAACTATTCTTTATATATTAAACTTTCTGTTGAGATATTTTCCTTTAAATTATAAAGCTAAATCAAAAGTAATTTTGATATTCTATACTTTGAAATATTGTTTGGAAACATATAACAAATGCTATTGATGAATTTTTATAATAATTTTCAATATTATAGGACAACATGTAATGTTTTTATAGAAAAATTGTTACTGTTCTCGAATTTACAATTCAAAATTTTCCATTTGGGTCAATGTAATTTTTTTCTTTAAATTTTCAAACAGTAAAATTTTTATGTCAAGAGGGGGGTATTTGTAATATTACATTTTTTCTCGATTGGAATCGAATCTTCAATTCGAGATCTATAAAACTTAATAGTAAATATCAGAGTCATCGATATACAGACAACTTTTTGACTGAGAATTTATCGTAAATGATTGTGTTGCATGTTCAATGGTATCACTGAAAAAACAAACTCTGTAAACAGAGTTAACAGATAATATAGAGGATATATAAAATTTAAAATAACAGTTTCAAAATAAAGTTTTATTGAGAACAAATATAAAATGTGAATTCTAAACTTGTAATTTATAATTTTTTGGTGACGTGTCCGTAACGTCGACACTGGTTTGAGGTGTCTACAAAGCTTTGCTCTGTTCCTTGTAGCTAGGCTTCCTCCTTCTCTCTAAAAATGGTGGCTGGCTATGGAAAGTGTTTTGTGCTCTCTGAATATTTTTCTGTTCAATTGAAATTTATAATGTTTCAAATTGAGTTTTAAACAGTTTATAGTGTTCTATTTTGTCTATAATTTGTTTCTTGTGTATACAAGCCTGTAGCCATTTTTTTTCAACTATATAAATTGGATAAGTATTTAGCTTGTAGTGACTTTAGATGCTTAAGCGTGTAAGATATTGTTCTTTGTGTATTTGTGTAGTGTATTGCCAAATTCTTCTGAAGATTATAAGTTCATTTGCTCTGAAAACTGGATTTCTCATTCATAGGCGATAGATCCATTCATAGTTTACCAAGAATCTATTACGTTGGAGCCAATAACCTTCCTTAGGTTAATAGGTGAAAATTTGCTATCCAACCGATTTAGGAGAAATTGGTAGCACGGCACTATATGGTGACACTCAGACCAGTCGACTCTAGTCGAGAGCATGTGTTTCTATATGGTGACACTCAGACCAGTCGACTCTAGTCGAGAGCATGTGTTTCTATATGGTGACACTCAGACCAGTCGACTCTAGTCTCCGCGACTGTCACCATTTTAAAACAGCTCTCGACTAGAGTCGAGTCTCTTCTCGACCTGAGTCGCGTAGGTGTGAGTTGAGCCTTAGACTATACTGAATTTTTTCGATTGTAACTTTTTCACACTGCTTGGTAATTTATTGTAAAGAAGAATCTACTGATACATATGGCTTTTAATGGATTTGTGCAGTCCTACCCTAGGTCTCACAACGTCTGTTATGTTTGCCCAAATGTATGAATACTTTGATTGTAATAATATTCTATATTGTCATCAGTATGTTTACAGACCTGCTCATAATACAATAATGGCTGTTGAGACTATTATAAATAGGATCTTGGAGTCTTTCGAAGACATATTGATTACAGGTGATTCCTTAATCTATGAGTACTCGAACAATTCTCTTTCCTTTAATCTTTTTTATTTTCTTTGTATGAATGTTGTATGAATGTGTGCCATTATAATTGATTCCGTATTATATTTTAGCATTGAGCATTACCTTCTCCATAATATATTGGTTGAAAATAAAATTCTAAATGATTAATGCATGTGAATTAGTGGAGGATATCACCAGGGTTAACTCGTGTTTTCTAACATGCGGTGATAATATTACAATTTTGCATCAAAATATTCGTAGTCTGAACAGAAACTTTGATTCCTTTCTACTGTACATAAACTGTTGGAAAGTGAAGCCTGATATAATTGTCCTATCAGAAACATGGTTCCAACCGATAAATGATGCGAACCCTTATATTATTGATGGATATGATAATTACTCCACTGGCAGTGATATAAGTAGAGCATCAGGTATCATGATATTTGTTTCGTCTAGCAGAAGTTTTGCTTGTTCGCGAGATGAATCACGGATTGATGGAGCCGATTCTATTTTACTCACTCTGAAAAAATCCAACTTCAAATTTAGATTATTGAGTTTGTACAGATGGCACTCTGTTGGATTAGATGTTTTCCTGAATAGTTTGAGCCATTTTCTGGAGAATCTAGGATATGAAGGTGACTCAATGATTCTTGGAGACATTAACATTAATATAAATGACTTGAGTAGTGCTGGGGCTTTTGATTACATGGAAATCATGCATTTCAATGGCTATATAATGGATGTATTGAACTTTGTAAAATTGACTTTGTGTGCTTGTTGTTGCAGGCTCATTTTGCCTTGTATTTACTAGAGTTACCAAACATGACGTTGTCTATAATGTGTAAACATTCTGTGACAATAAAGATATTTATTTATTTATGATACAGTATCAGCTCAGCTTGATACACAACACCATAATTTGATACAACACTTTCAAACTTTGAAGTTTTGACTCTACAAAACATGGGATATCTTCTTATGCTATCTTTTCTCTATGTTGGTACTAAACAATGCATATAGGATGTATTTAATTTATTAGAAATTAATAACGAAACTCACCGGCGAACGAGGCATATTCTTTAAGAATAGAAGTGACCATTTCTGGTAGAAACTGGAATAGACGTGTTGAAGGAATATACTCTGAGAAAAATGAAACTTGGGGCCGACAACCGGTGATCAGATTCACCCAAATCGAAATTTCAACTGCCTGCAGAATGGTGCCTGAAAATTAAACAATACAATCAAACTCAATTCATTAATTTTACTAATACACCGCTAATATCAAAGGTTTTAGAAAAAATATTTTTAGAGAACATCGACAAGAAAATAATATCGGGGACCGAGCTCCGCTCTGGAGTACAACAGCATGAAAAATTTATTACGAAAGAAGAAATTATAACATTCATACAGAAATATTCTATCTAATCACAGTAAATTGAGATTAATTCCCAGAGGAATGCAAAAATTTCCCTCACAAAGGCCCAGTTGCACAAAAGCCGGTTAAATTTCAATCCTGATTAACTTCACGTGAACCAAATCAGATAAAACCATTTCAAAAAGATGGATCTAATGGAATTAATCAGGATTGAAAATAACCCGGCTTTTTTGCAACCGGCACTTAGTACCTGATTCAATGATTACAAAAGTTCAACAGCTGAGTCACAATTTTGACACATTCCCACACACATGAACTCGCTCTCTCACTTCCATCACCAACAGATGAAGAAATAATTATCATCAGGTGTTTTTCCAAGGATGAATAATAATTATCTTTTTAATGCCCTTCAGCGAGTTTTTCCAGGGATGAGACCTAGTGCAATCGAATCTTTATATTATAAACCTACTATGTTCTGAATTTCGTGAGAATCGTTAGAGCCGTTTTCGAGATCCGTGAAATTCAGAAATATAAACATCCAAACATCTAAACATATAAACAGAAGTTGCTCGTTTAATAGTATAGGATAATTATTGATGATGATGATGATAGAATATATTTCTATCAATAATACCTGTTTAGAAAATATTGATATGTAATATTGATAAGTTTGGAAAATAAGTAGTAAAATTCCAAAGTTAGTAGACAGAAGGTTGGTCACTCATTTATTGTATTTGAGTTGGCTTGCAATTGGAGTGGGGGAACTGAGCCGTGACGTAGGCTGTAGTACAGAGTAGGAAAATATCGCGTTCTTGAAATCATAAGGTGACGTATAGTCAAATTGTATAATACAAACATTTTCTGACATGCAAGCTTTATGTTTCTGATTTACAATAATTATCAAAACATTTGAAAAATACAAGCATTTTGTCATTCTGTCTACTAATGTTGGTACAATGCAACTGAAGCATTCAAATGTCATGTGTTGATGGGTCAAATATATTTGTCATAATTCAAAAAAATCTACAAGCTAGTGAGCCAGAAATCTCCGGGCTGGAAAATTTGCTCACAATGCTGCTGATATTGTTATTATTTATTATTACTGTTTTGTTATGTGACACTGTATATTCCCGTTGTCTTGATAACTCAAGTCGACTACTGTCTACTGTTTTATTGGGGTGAGAGTGTAAGAACGGCACAGTATGAGAGACTACCAGCATCACATAGCTTCACGAACCACTAGTACTATCGGCTTAAGTTGCAACAAAAACGCCCTATACCATGGGATATCTTCTTAGGCCAATGTTATACGAGCGCTAATGCCGTGGAGTTGGCAACGCTGAACCAAGTTATACACAGCGTTATTGGCGCGTGTACTTTGAAAGAACCATTGCCCTGGTAATGCGACGCTAAAAACGCCACGATATAGGGCCCATGTTAGGCTAAATGCTATCATTTTTCATCACCACACATGATGCCGTATCAATACAATCCCATAGTTTGTAGAATTTATTCAAAGTTTGGATGTATTGTATCAAATTATGGTGTTGTGTATCAAGTTGAGATGATACTGTATCATATTGTGTTGAAAAAAGTATACTATACTAAAGTAAAGTGTATTATACAATATCAACCCAGTATAATTCAGTATCATCTCAACTTGATACACAACACCATAATTTGATACAATACATCCAAACTTTGAATGAATTCTACAAACCATGAGATATCTTCTTATGCTATTTTTTGCTCTGGTATTACCACACATGATACAATATCAACACAATATGATACAGTATCAGCTCAACTTGATACACAACACCATAATTTGATACAATACATCCAAATTTTGCATGAATTCCAAAAACCATGTGTAAAATCTGACAAAGCATTTATTGGAACGGTTCCACTTGTTACTCGTTCCGTTACTACGTAGACATCATGTCGTCATTTTGTCCGTCTGTGCTGTCCAGTGACGTCACAGTCAAGGTTCCACGTTACTGCCCCAATCAAGTTGGTTTTCTATATTATTCGTCGTGTTATTTGTCGTTTCAATTTTAATATTTTTATTATTCAATTTTTTGGAATTTATTTTGTCTTTAGGCATCTTACTTTCTAGATATTTGCTACTTTTCCATAAAACGTTTGAAAACGTTTTACTTACGTTTCAAACACATCCGGCATGTCCCTTTTTCAGCCGTGCATTAGCTGTTTCCTTGTCTTTTGATCAAGTATAGTCGGAGAGTGCATTTCGCTCCCGCACTGCAAAGAGTCGCCGTGCTCTCGCACTGCAAAAATAAGGACGCGGTGCTTTCGCACTGCCGAGTCGCCGTGCTTCCGCACTGCCCAGGACGCCGTGCTTCCGCACTGCAGGTGAGAGCGCCGTGCTTTCGCACTGCCGAGTCGCTGTGTTTTCACACTGCAAAGGACGCCGTGCTTCCGCACTGCAATGAGTCGCCGTGCTCTCGCACTGCAAAAATAAGGACGCGGTGCTTTCGCACTGCCGAGTCGCTGTGTTTTCACACTGCAAAGGACGCCGTGCTTCCGCACTGCAGATGAGAGTCGCGGTGCTCTCGCACTGCCAGGAGGGGCGGGTAACACAAAAAAAGAGGTGAACAACACCTCAGACAGGTTCTGAGAACCTAAATAACATTGCAAGGGAAACGCCGTGCTTCCGCACTGCAATGAGTCGCCGTGCTCTGGCACTGCAAAAATAAGGACGCGGTGCTTGCGCACTGCAAAAGGAACGCCGTGCTTTCGCACTGCCCGGGGCGCCGTGCTTCCGCACTGCCAGGAACGCTATGCTTTCGCATCGCGAAAAGGACGCCGTGCTCCCGCACTGCAGAGTTGCCGTGTTTCCACACTGCCGAGGACGCCGTGCTTCCGCACTGCAGATGAGATTCGCGGTGCTCTCGCACTGCCAGGAGGGGCGGGTAACACAAAAAAAACGAGGTGAACAACACCTCAGACAGGTTCTGGGAACCTAAATAACATTGCAAGGGAAACGCCGTGCTTCCGCACTGCAATGAGTCGCCATGCTCTCGCACTGCAAAAATAAGGACGCGGTGCTTGCGCACTGCAAAAGGAACGCCGTGCTTTCGCACTGCCCGGGGCGCCGTGCTTCCGCACTGCCAGGAACGCTATGCTTTCGCATCGCGAAAAGGACGCCGTGCTCCCGCACTGCAGAGTTGCCGTGTTTCCACACTGCCGAGGACGCCGTGCTCCCGCACTGCAGATGAGAGTCGCGGTGCTCTCGCACTGCCAGGAGGGGCGGGTAACACAAAAAACGAGGTGAACAACACCTCAGACAGGTTCTGAGAACCTAAATAACATTGCAAGGGAAACGCCGTGCTTCCGCACTGCAATGAGCCGGGCTTTCGCCCTGCATGGCCGTGTTCTCACACTGCCTTGCTTCGCCGTGCTTGCGCACTGCAAGTGCCGGGCTCTCGCCCTGCATGGCCGTGTTTTCACACTGCCTTGCTTCGCCGTGCTTGTGCACTGCATGTGCCGGGCTTTCGCCCTGCATGGCCGTGTTTTCACACTGCCTAGCTTCGCCGTGCTTGCGCACTGCATGTGCCGGGCTTTCGCCCTGCATGGCCGTGTTTTCACACTGCCTAGCTTCGCCGTGCTTGCGCACTGCATGTGCCGGGCTTTCGCCCTGCATGGCCGTGTTCTCACACTGCCTTACTTCCAGCATCAGACAGCTGGGATGAATCTCTAACACGACCAGGAACTCGTCGAGGTCTCAGCAATAGTCAGCTGAGATACAGCTCCAATAATACCAGGAGCTCGTCGAGGAAGTAGACTCAAGTTGCAGTCCCCATCCTCAAGAAGAAACGTGATACACAACAATGTATCACTTCACAGAAGGCAGAAGTCGAGAAAGGTGAATTGGAGTCCAGGAAAATTACCAAGTGTCAGAGTGATGGATATCCTCTGTCAGTTCAGTGTATCAGCAACTTATTGTTCACAATAAAAGATGAGAGATGATAATATGATGAGGAATACTGAATTATGTGGTTGGCATAAAGCCACTAGTTACATGTGATGTTACACCACATATTTCGGTTTTATATCACAATTAAATGTGGTCGAAATAATAATTCATTTTCGATCTGTTATGAGGATCTCAGCCTTCTCACTATATCACAATAATAAAATCGGAACTATAAATTTCAACTCAATATTCCACTTCTCACTGTTCATTTCAATAATGAAATCAATCACATGATTTACTTATGCAAAGTAACCTTCCATTGGATATAAATGCCAGTGGGTTTATTATAACAGATAACATCTGCTAATTAATTCACAATCAGTGAACATTTATTCTCAATCTCTCTTTCTCACTTCAAGATTTATTTACCCCAAAATAAATCTTAATTTACTTTTTCAAATTAATTATTCACACAAGGCGTGTATAATGACACAACAGCTGTTAATTAATTCATACTCTGGAAGTATTGATTTTCCGAAAAATAATCACAACAATCAGCACAAATAGTAATAATTGAATGCTTTAATGCACCGTCAATAATAACTCATGATGGTAGGCTGAGTAAAAATTAGATTCACTCTCGAGACGTGATCTAATTCCAAACTAACAATAGCACGATCTAACACAGACTGACTCAATAACAGTAGAATATCTGGAAAAACTAGAATTCACACGAATTCTATTTTATAAATTGTTATTGAAAAGGAGAAGTAATTCTCTTCTACAGACTAGAAGCTTGGCGATAGCAGTTAGCCAGTTGAGATAACGTTTATCTTATCTTCACATCACAGCACAAACAACTTTTCGATCCAACATAGAATTAATTCCAATTGAAATAATAATTATTTTATTCCAATTTATAGTAAGTCCTCCGACTTTATTTTCAAGTTAAATATTAGAAAATTTAAATCATAATTTGAAGCTAATAACCCCCGATTGTAGTACATCTCGACTCACAATCAAACGCAATTTATTCATTCCACATGAATAATTAATTGCAACGTAATTCACTTTTATCCCACAGTATAATAACGTCTGTTAATTAACTGCATCGTAACACTTTACACGGATTAAAGCAATTACCACCAGCTTCATTAAATGATTTCAATTATTATAACCATTACCTCATGGTTAAAATATTAGTCAGATCATACTGATCTATAATATTTTCTAATATTCTCTATCCACTCATTTCGCCATCAACTATTTATGGCAAGTAGAAAACAAGCTACTGCAAGTTTTGTTTGTTAACCTGTACCTGGTTACAACAATATCGGTAACATACCGATTAAGAAAATTTAGTCTAGTTGGAATCGATTTTAGCTGTTATTAACTAGTCATAGACTGTAGAAAATTTTCTTGATTATCCTTGCTTGGTCACATCTTAATATTGTAAATAAATTTCAATCTGAAATTATTGGGATTGCCTTCAGATCAAAAGAAACGTATTGATTTGTCAATAATAATTTTTTTCCATTTAATCCAGCCAGTGCTTTATGACTGATTATATTAATTAAACTGTAATGGTTGAGTTGCCATTTAGTTTAAATAGAACTCTATTTCATGAGAGAAATTAAACGGAATATGCTGTTTCCTTTTGAAAAACTATTGACCAATTTCTTTCAATAACAATAATATGTCAGTCTTTGAATATTTTCATTGTTTTCGGAATCGTGCTAATGCTATTAATTTTCAAAATTCGGCTAATAAATTCATGCTAATGATTCTGAATTAATTTTCTTCAATCTCTATGCAATTTGATAACTGTCTTTGATAACAAAATTTAATTTCCTCATTTTAAATGGGATAAAATATTAATCAGAAACAGCTCTACAGCTGTGGTTTGATTGAACTCTTATGATATTCACCCCTTCTCGCCTCTTACCTCCTTATTGGCGGCGCGTGACACCTCTCTGGTATCCCATCCTCCGGATAGGCAGCGACCCTCTATAGACTCGCTCGGCCTCCTACGGGCCAGAAAATTCCGGCGCTAACTTCGCGGCAAGCTGATTAGCACCCGAGGACAGGTGACACTCCTTCCTGTAGACTAGCTGTCCAGAGTTCACCTTCCTTGTCCTCCTTTTCCAATTATAATACCGGTTGGCATTATAATTCTTATCTCCAACATCTGAAACTACTTTGAGTGTAGTTTCCAGCACCGGCAGTCTTCTAGACTGCACTACTTGACGATTATCTCCAGCTCCTTGCTGAAAATTATCCTCCTTCTTCCGCCTCCGGTACCGCTTTTCCGGACAGTTGAACCTCCAGTGCCCAGCTCGTTTACAGTGCCAGCAAATGAACTTTCCACGGGCTGGAGAAATTTTCTGAGAAAGAAATTCCTCTTTTCCAGTCTTCCACACGGCTCCTACGTGTTTCTGGACTTGAGGAAATTTCTTCTTCTCCTGCTTCTTCACAGGAATAATTCCAGGTGGCTTCCTTGACCTCCCTATGTCAGGCTGGGTTTTAACAGTAGCCAGCCTCGAGTTGACAGCTCCTTTTCCCACTTTTGGAGTGGAAATATCGTCTCCAATGTGCTTTTTGACGAGATGAGGATCCCATTCCACTGACCGGGAATAGGGGTCTATTTTCACCCGGTGCTCACGAAGAAACTCCATACCAAGCAGAACATCTGGAGAAAGCCCATCCATTATTGTGAGTGTTGTTGATAGGGATATTCTGCCCATTTTCAGGTTGGTTATAACATCACCTCGCAGTCGTGCAGCCGCTCCGTTAGCCATAACAGCGCCGCGCTGCACAGGCTCTCGTTCCACTGCTTCCAAACTATTAAAAGCTTTAGAGCTAATATAGTTGGACTCTGCTCCGGTGTCGAGAAGAGCACTATACTGTCTGTCTCCTATTTTCACTATAGTGAAAAGACGGTTGTCATCCTGGAGCTCTGGCTCTAGCTGGATTTGAAGCCTCGTTTTAACCACTGCTGTTTTATCAGAAGTCTTCTTCTGCTCTCTCTCACAGGAACAATTGGGTCGAGGCTTCCCACACTTTGAGCAGAGTGAAGCCTCCGGACACTCTGATCTCCAGTGTCCCACCTTCTTGCACTGCCAACACACGGGGCCTTCTGGAGGTTGTTCACTCCGACGCCGTGTAGTAGTAGTCTCCTGTCGAGGCTTGGTCTGCTTCCTCACCTCCTCCTGCTTCACAGCTCGTTGTCTCTGTTGAGCACTCTTCTCCTCGAATTTAATTCGTTCATATTGTCTCGCTAAGTGCAGCAAGTCGTCGGTGTTGTACACTTCAGCCTCCCTGATGTAGAGTTTGTAGCGTGGTAAAAGATTTTTGTACAATCTCTGTACCTGGCTACTCTCTGAAAAACCACCTCTTCTCCTCATCAGCGTTAGCAGCTCCTCAACATAGTCGTCTATGAGCTCGCCTTCTTTCTGCCGCCTGTCGAGAATTTCATTCTCAAGATCCTCCACATAAGTAGGTGGATAGTAACGAGACCGAAAGTCTCTCAGGAAATCGTCCCAGTGTCTCCACTGTTCTCTCCTATTCCTCATCCATAAGGAACATTTCCCCGCTAACATTTCAGGTAGCGCTGGAAATAACTGTCTGCCAGACAAGCCATATGCTTGTTGCAGCTCCTCGAGCCGCTCCATAAAACTTGGAGCATCTCCACTCCCATCATATGAGAGCCGCCACCCTCGAACCTTGTCACACACGGCACCCGGGTCCATACAGGATGTAGCAGGCACCGCTGACCTGTTAGGTGACCTCAACACATGCCTAGGCATGTTATTATGCCTCTCCGGCATCTCCGGCCTCACTAGCGCAAGCTCTGCCTCCTCGCTAACTGGTGCTGGCCTTCGCGCTCTTCGACGAAGCGCCTCCTCCACATTATCCAGAACGGGGAGCATCGCAACAATCCGCTGTCGTTGCTCCAGTAGAGCCCTCCTCAGGCTCGTACTTGTGCTATCTGTCAGCACTGAGTCGAGTAGTAGATCAATCAAGCCTTGATCGTGCACTCTGTACACCCAGGAGTTGCTGGAGTCTCCATCAAACTCTGGAGACGTCTCCTTGGGTATTTCTTCCAGTCTGGAACATGCAGTGGCCTCCGCGACTGGTGGCCACAAAGCTGCAGCTCCTTCCTCTTCCTGACCTGTGCCAGCTCCGCCACCGATCCTGTTTAGACCGGCGGCCTCCACCATTGTCCTCCGGTGGTTTTCGACAAGAGCTCTCCTGAGCTCTGCCATGGTACCTGTTGTAGGTAGCCCTGCTGATGCTGCTAGATCCACTGCTTCATTCCGGTGGAGTTTGTAAATCCAGGACACTCCTGGATCGCTGTTATCCTCTCGCGCGTCCTGGTCTTCTCCGGCGCGATTACATTTCTCTTCTGCACTCATTGCTGCTTTACTCCTCCTGCCTTGGGCCCCACGTTCGTGTGCCAATCTTCTGAGTAGATTTTTGCCCACACCTGTCTCTATCAGAGTTCCCAGTGTCGCTCTGGGCCGGCTAAACTCAGTCGGCGACTGGGGAGGGCCGCGGCAGGGGACGGGAGTCTTGGTGGGGCGTCCGTCAACCACCCTCGCTCGAGTTGGGGGTTGAAACAGGGTTTTGAGCGCTTTGGAGGAATGTTTCCCTCTTTTAGGAAAGAGGGGCCGTGCTTTCGCACTGCCAAACAGGGTTGGTCGCGGAATGAAGGGAATAGGAACCTTGCGGTGTCAGTCGTGAGAAAGGGCTTCGTGTCGGGACTAAGTCTTAGTCCTTGGGCACCGGGTGTCTTCCCGGGGTCCGGGTTGGTCGCGGAGCTCTGGTAAAGGCCTTCCCTGGCCTTCCCAGAGGTCCTCTTTCGGTTCCGCACTGGATCAGTGCGCTGCGGCGGCCCGCGCTCTGGACTTTCCTAAGTCCTACTTGCCGGGCACCAGCTGTTCTCCTGGGGTCCGGATCGGCCGCGGAGTTGCGGGAAAGGCTTTTCCTCACCTTCCCGGACGTCCCCTTGCGATCCCGCGCTGGACTAGTGCGCTGCGGCGGCCAGTACTCTGGACTTTCCTAAGTCCTACTTGCCGGGCACTAGCTGTCCTTCTGGGGTCCGGATCGGCCGCGGAGTAGCGGGAAAGGCTTTTCCTGGCCTTCCCAGACGTCCTCTTGCGATCCCGCACTGGACTAGTGCGCTGCGGCGGCCAGCACTCTGGACTTTCCTAAGTCCTACTTGCCGGGCACCAGCTGTCCTCCTGGGGTCCGGATCAGCCGCGGAGTTGCGGGAAAGGCTTTTCCTGGCCTTCCCAGACGTCCTCTTGCGATCCCGCACTGGACTAGTGCGCTGCGGCGGCCAGCACTCTGGACTTTCCTAAGTCCTACTGGCCGGGCACCAGCTGTCCTCCTGGGGTCCGGATCGGCCGCGGAGTTGCGGGAAAGGCTTTTCCTGGCCTTCCTAGACGTCCTCTTGCGATCCCGCACTGGACTAGTGCGCTGCGGCGGCCAGCACTCTGGACTTTCCTAAGTCCTACTTGCCGGGCACCAGCTGTCCTCCTGGGGTCCGGATCGGCCGCGGAGTTGCGGGAAAGGCTTTTCCTGGCCTTCCCAGACGTCCTCTTGCGATCCCGCACTGGACTAGTGCGCTGCGGCGGCCAGCACTCTGGACTTTCCTAAGTCCTACTGGCCGGGCACCAGCTGTCCTCCTGGGGTCCGGATCGGCCGCGGAGTTGCGGGAAAGGCTTTTCCTGGCCTTCCCAGACGTCCTCTTGCGATCCCGCACTGGACTAGTGCGCTGCGGCGGCCAGCACTCTAGACTTTCCTAAGTCCTACTGGCCGGGCACCAGCTGTCCTCCTGGGGTCCGGATCGGCCGCGGAGTTGCGGGAAAGGCTTTTCCTGGCCTTCCCAGATGTCCTTTCTCGCCTCGATGTCCCACTGGTGGCCTACCAATGGGGAGTCAGGTTTCGACCAAACCTGACGTGTTGTCGTTGGTCGAAACTGGCAACCCGTCGTCCAAACAGGTTAAATGTCGTTCAACACTCGCCCAAACGACTCTAGTCGAGAGCATGTGTTTCTATATGGTGACACTCAGACCAGTCGACTCTAGTCTCCGCGACTGTCACCATTTTAAAACAGCTCTCGACTAGAGTCGAGTCTCTTCTCGACCTGAGTCGCGTAGGTGTGAGTTGAGCCTTAGACTATACTGAATTTTTTCGATTGTAACTTTTTCACACTGCTTGGTAATTTATTGTAAAGAAGAATCTACTGATACATATGGCTTTTAATGGATTTGTGCAGTCCTACCCTAGGTCTCACAACGTCTGTTATGTTTGCCCAAATGTATGAATACTTTGATTGTAATAATATTCTATATTGTCATCAGTATGTTTACAGACCTGCTCATAATACAATAATGGCTGTTGAGACTATTATAAATAGGATCTTGGAGTCTTTCGAAGACATATTGATTACAGGTGATTCCTTAATCTATGAGTACTCGAACAATTCTCTTTCCTTTAATCTTTTTTATTTTCTTTGTATGAATGTTGTATGAATGTGTGCCATTATAATTGATTCCGTATTATATTTTAGCATTGAGCATTACCTTCTCCATAATATATTGGTTGAAAATAAAATTCTAAATGATTAATGCATGTGAATTAGTGGAGGATATCACCAGGGTTAACTCGTGTTTTCTAACATGCGGTGATAATATTACAATTTTGCATCAAAATATTCGTAGTCTGAACAGAAACTTTGATTCCTTTCTACTGTACATAAACTGTTGGAAAGTGAAGCCTGATATAATTGTCCTATCAGAAACATGGTTCCAACCGATAAATGATGCGAACCCTTATATTATTGATGGATATGATAATTACTCCACTGGCAGTGATATAAGTAGAGCATCAGGTATCATGATATTTGTTTCGTCTAGCAGAAGTTTTGCTTGTTCGCGAGATGAATCACGGATTGATGGAGCCGATTCTATTTTACTCACTCTGAAAAAATCCAACTTCAAATTTAGATTATTGAGTTTGTACAGATGGCACTCTGTTGGATTAGATGTTTTCCTGAATAGTTTGAGCCATTTTCTGGAGAATCTAGGATATGAAGGTGACTCAATGATTCTTGGAGACATTAACATTAATATAAATGACTTGAGTAGTGCTGGGGCTTTTGATTACATGGAAATCATGCATTTCAATGGCTATATAATGGATGTATTGAACTTTGTAAAATTGACTTTGTGTGCTTGTTGTTGCAGGCTCATTTTGCCTTGTATTTACTAGAGTTACCAAACATGACGTTGTCTATAATGTGTAAACATTCTGTGACAATAAAGATATTTATTTATTTATGATACAGTATCAGCTCAGCTTGATACACAACACCATAATTTGATACAACACTTTCAAACTTTGAAGTTTTGACTCTACAAAACATGGGATATCTTCTTATGCTATCTTTTCTCTATGTTGGTACTAAACAATGCATATAGGATGTATTTAATTTATTAGAAATTAATAACGAAACTCACCGGCGAACGAGGCATATTCTTTAAGAATAGAAGTGACCATTTCTGGTAGAAACTGGAATAGACGTGTTGAAGGAATATACTCTGAGAAAAATGAAACTTGGGGCCGACAACCGGTGATCAGATTCACCCAAATCGAAATTTCAACTGCCTGCAGAATGGTGCCTGAAAATTAAACAATACAATCAAACTCAATTCATTAATTTTACTAATACACCGCTAATATCAAAGGTTTTAGAAAAAATATTTTTAGAGAACATCGACAAGAAAATAATATCGGGGACCGAGCTCCGCTCTGGAGTACAACAGCATGAAAAATTTATTACGAAAGAAGAAATTATAACATTCATACAGAAATATTCTATCTAATCACAGTAAATTGAGATTAATTCCCAGAGGAATGCAAAAATTTCCCTCACAAAGGCCCAGTTGCACAAAAGCCGGTTAAATTTCAATCCTGATTAACTTCACGTGAACCAAATCAGATAAAACCATTTCAAAAAGATGGATCTAATGGAATTAATCAGGATTGAAAATAACCCGGCTTTTTTGCAACCGGCACTTAGTACCTGATTCAATGATTACAAAAGTTCAACAGCTGAGTCACAATTTTGACACATTCCCACACACATGAACTCGCTCTCTCACTTCCATCACCAACAGATGAAGAAATAATTATCATCAGGTGTTTTTCCAAGGATGAATAATAATTATCTTTTTAATGCCCTTCAGCGAGTTTTTCCAGGGATGAGACCTAGTGCAATCGAATCTTTATATTATAAACCTACTATGTTCTGAATTTCGTGAGAATCGTTAGAGCCGTTTTCGAGATCCGTGAAATTCAGAAATATAAACATCCAAACATCTAAACATATAAACAGAAGTTGCTCGTTTAATAGTATAGGATAATTATTGATGATGATGATGATAGAATATATTTCTATCAATAATACCTGTTTAGAAAATATTGATATGTAATATTGATAAGTTTGGAAAATAAGTAGTAAAATTCCAAAGTTAGTAGACAGAAGGTTGGTCACTCATTTATTGTATTTGAGTTGGCTTGCAATTGGAGTGGGGGAACTGAGCCGTGACGTAGGCTGTAGTACAGAGTAGGAAAATATCGCGTTCTTGAAATCATAAGGTGACGTATAGTCAAATTGTATAATACAAACATTTTCTGACATGCAAGCTTTATGTTTCTGATTTACAATAATTATCAAAACATTTGAAAAATACAAGCATTTTGTCATTCTGTCTACTAATGTTGGTACAATGCAACTGAAGCATTCAAATGTCATGTGTTGATGGGTCAAATATATTTGTCATAATTCAAAAAAATCTACAAGCTAGTGAGCCAGAAATCTCCGGGCTGGAAAATTTGCTCACAATGCTGCTGATATTGTTATTATTTATTATTACTGTTTTGTTATGTGACACTGTATATTCCCGTTGTCTTGATAACTCAAGTCGACTACTGTCTACTGTTTTATTGGGGTGAGAGTGTAAGAACGGCACAGTATGAGAGACTACCAGCATCACATAGCTTCACGAACCACTAGTACTATCGGCTTAAGTTGCAACAAAACCGCCCTATACCATGGGATATCTTCTTAGGCCAATGTTATACGAGCGCTAATGCCGTGGAGTTGGCAACGCTGAACCAAGTTATACACAGCGTTATTGGCGCGTGTACTTTGAAAGAACCATTGCCCTGTTAATGCGACGCTAAAAACGCCGCGATATAGGGCCCATGTTAGGCTAAATGCTATCATTTTTCATCACCACACATGATGCCGTATCAATACAATCCCATAGTTTGTAGAATTTATTCAAAGTTTGGATGTATTGTATCAAATTATGGTGTTGTGTATCAAGTTGAGATGATACTGAATTATACTGGGTTGATATTGTATAATACACTTTACTTTAGTATAGTATACTTTTTTCAACACAATATGATACAGTATCATCTCAACTTGATACACAACACCATAATTTGATACAATACATCCAAACTTTGAATGAATTCTACAAACCATGAGATATCTTCTTATGCTATTTTTTGCTCTGGTATTACCACACATGATACAATATCAACACAATATGATACAGTATCAGCTCAACTTGATACACAACACCATAATTTGATACAATACATCCAAATTTTGCATGAATTCCAAAAACCATGTGTAAAATCTGACAAAGCATTTATTGGAACGGTTCCACTTGTTACTCGTTCCGTTACTACGTAGACATCATGTCGTCATTTTGTCCGTCTGTGCTGTCCAGTGACGTCACAGTCAAGGTTCCACGTTACTGCCCCAATCAAGTTGGTTTTCTATATTATTCGTCGTGTTATTTGTCGTTTCAATTTTAATATTTTTATTATTCAATTTTTTGGAATTTATTTTGTCTTTAGGCATCTTACTTTCTAGATATTTGCTACTTTTCCATAAAACGTTTGAAAACGTTTTACTTACGTTTCAAACACATCCGGCATGTCCCTTTTTCAGCCGTGCATTAGCTGTTTCCTTGTCTTTTGATCAAGTATAGTCGGAGAGTGCATTTCGCTCCCGGTCTAAACTTTTCATCCATATTCATCTGATCTACGGAACGTTTTTAAAAAGTGAATTATTCCTTCAAATTAATTCGTTTATTCTATTCTTCAATTGTGATTCAATTATTCATCGATTTCTTCACTTATTTATGCTGATAAACTTTTGATCAAGTATAGTTGGAGAGTGCATTTCGCTCCCGGTCTAAACTTTTCATCCACATTCATCTGATCTACGGAACGTTTTTAAAAGGTGAATTATTCTTTCAAATTAATTCGTTTATTCTATTCTTCAATTGTGATTCAATTATTCATCGATTTCTTCACATATTTACGCTGATAAACTTTGTCAAGATCACAACCTCGTGTGGGCGTTTATCGCCATTCTTCTAACAATTGGTTTCGCCTCTTGAAACTCAAACCTTCAAGTTCATCATCTCTACCGTTTGGAAATCAATCTAAAAATTCCACAACTTGAAATTCGGATTATTCGTTTGGAATTCTACATGTTCCTGCTCACATTTCCACTGGGGGATTCGCCTACTGTTGGACGCTTCCATTCTTGTCTTCGCATGGCCAGATCACATCATCGCTTGCTGATGTCCTGTTCTTTGGGTACCGTGGATTCCTTGCCTGTCTGCCTGGCTGCATCTCTTCTTCAAAATTTTATTCAGGTTACGTAAATCGTTTTAATCAACTTTCATTTATACATGTATTACATAACTGAATGAAAATACTACAGCGTGTCTATACTGGACCACGTTCTCTATTTCTAATTCAAACAGTTTTATGTGCATTCATACAATTTTTGTAGCTATCATTCAACCTTTTCGGCAATTAAAAACATTTAATTGTCCATACTTTTGGCAATCGAGCCTATCTTCATGAATTCAATATGCTACAGTGCATGTCTCATTGAGAGCACTGGCCTACATAACATCAAGGTTATAATATGTACCTCATTCACTGTATTTTATAGCTACCCTTGGCTTGCAAGCGTATCCCCATATTTGAGTTGTTCAATTGATGTCTATCTTGACAGTTAATTCATTGAAGGCCTATGTCACCTGTATTGATAGCTACACTTGGCTTGCAAGCGTGTTCTCATATTTGAGTTGTTCTATTAATGTCTAACTTGGCATTAAATTCATTGAAGGCCTATGCCGCCTATATTAATGTATTCTATATTAGCAATTATTTCACTGTATTGATAGCTATGCTTGGCTTGCAAGCATATTCCCATTTTTGAGTTGTTCTATTAATGTCTAACTTGGCATTAAATTCATTGAAGGCCTATGCCGCCTATATTAATGTATTCTATATTAGCAATTATTTCACTGTATTGATAGCTACGCTTGGCTTGCAAGCACATTCCCATATTTGAGTTGTTCAATTGATGTCTAACTTGACATTTAATTCACTGAAGGCCTATGCCGCCTATATTAATGTATTCCATATTAGCAATTATTTCACTGTATTGATAGCTACGCTTGGCTTGCAAGCATATTCCCATTTTTGAGTTGTTCTATTAATGTCTAACTTGACATTTAATTCACTGAAGGCCTATGCCGCCTATATTAATGTATTCTATATTAGCAATTACTTCACTGTATTGATAGCTACGCTTGGCTTGCAAGCATATTCCCATTTTTGAGTTGTTCAATTGATGTCTAACTTGACATTTAATTCACTGAAGGCCTATGCCGCCTATATTAATGTATTCTATATTAACAACTATTTCAATTTATATGACATTGACCTTTGAACTTACTTGTGTTAATGCCGACCAAGGCAATTTCATTTTTTTTGAACTTACTTAGCTGTGCTATTGTCGACCGAAACATCCTATCATTCTAGATTAATTTTGTTAGTATTAATCAACATTTAACCATTTCTATTTAACGAGCACTACCTACAGCTCATTATCATTTATTACTATTCCCTTTTATAAATCATTAAGATTGAATTTTGCAGCAGTAACTTTTTCATTGTAGCACTCAATTTATATTCACAATTCAGGTATCATTAATAATACCTTTTCGATTATTGTCAGGCTTCAATGGTCATTAATGTCATTGACCTAATTTCATTTAAATTTTGTATTTCTCTAACGTTTTTTATTACATGTTGTAATTGTCCCAAGATTTTATTCGATTCAATCTACTTACACTTGTTTTTGTATGTGGCCATCTGCCTATTATTTTATTATTATTAAATCTCATCTTGTTGACTCATTTTGTCTTTTATTGGCATACTTACCACACTTCAAGCTATCAGTATTTTTATGCACAGAATTCAGAGATTTATTTGTAGGTATTAATACCAACTATCATTCACAGTCCACTGCCCTGACTTTGGATTCTGTCACCATGGGATATCTTCTTATGCTATATTTTCGCTCTGGTATTACCACACATGATACAATATCAACCCAGTATGATACAGTATCAGCTCAACTTGATACACAACACCATAATTTGATACAATACATCCAAACTTTGAATGAATTCTACAAACCATGGGATATCTTCTTATACTATCTTTTCGCTATTGTATTACCACACATGATACAATATCAACACAATATGATACAGTATCAGCTCAACTTGATACACAACACCATAATTTGATACAATACATCCAAACTTTGAATGAATTCTACAAAACCATGAGATATCTTCTTTTGCTATCTTTTCGCTCAGGTATTACCACACATGATACAATATCAACACAATATGATACAGTATCAGCTCAACTTGATACACAACCATTATTTGATACAATACATCCAAACTTTGAATGAATTCTACAAACCATGGGATATCTTCTTATGCTATATTTTCGCTCTGGTATTACCACACATGATACAATATCAACCCAGTATGATACAGTATCAGCTCAACTTGATACACAACACCATAATTTGATACAATACATCCAAATTTTGAATGAATTCTACAAACCATGGGATATCTTCTTATACTATCTTTTCGCTATTGTATTACCACACATGATACAATATCAACACAATATGATACAGTATCAGCTCAACTTGATACACAACACCATAATTTGATACAATACATCCAAACTTTGAATGAATTCTACAAAACCATGAGATATCTTCTTTTGCTATCTTTTCGCTCAGGTATTACCACACATGATACAATATCAACACAATATGATACAGTATCAGCTCAACTTGATACACAACCATTATTTGATACAATACATCCAAATTTTGAATGAATTCTATAAACCATGGAATATCTTCATATGCTATATTTTCGCTCTGGTATTACCACACATGATACAATATCAACACAATATGATACAGTATCAGCTCAACTTGATACATAAGAATAAGAATCTTTATTGACCAATAAGTACATAATATTATACAATAGGCTTTGTTACTTTGTGAGGGTGCAACACGCGACCCAGTCAAACATATTACAAAAATAAAGATTACAAATCAATTACCAGTCCAGTTATTTATGTCAGTAAGATTAAGATACTCTTCAGTAGAGTAAAAAGCACTTTGCTTCAGCCAATAGGATGATTTTTTTTGTTGGCAGGATCCTGATTGTGCGCGGCAATTTGTTAAACAATAAATATTGCTGATACCTATGGCTTTTTAATGATTTGCTTAGTCTAATATATGGCGTAACTGTTATCCCTGTGTCTAGTTAGATGTGCATGCTGATGATAGTGTTGTTTGAAATCATTTATATTTTTTTTACATAAATTAGGTTACAGTAAATGTACATAGATGGAAGAGTCATATTATTCAGTTCAATAGAGCTATTTTTACAAGTTTCATCACTTTTCAGGCGAACTATGCAACGAATAGCTTTTTTCTGCCATACGAATACTTTTTTCATCTCACTACTATTACCCCACAGTCGAAGTCCATAATTAAGTTGAGAGTGAAAAATACCATAATAGGTAAGAATCAAGACTTCCTTACTAACGTTACATTTCAATTTCCTTAAAAGAAACATGACTCTGGCCAACTTTTTACATAAATATTCTACATGACTAGTCCAGGTCAGCTTACTGTCCAGCATAATTCCTAATAATTTCACTGGCTTTAGGTACGGCTGGTGTACAATATTTAAATTATTACGAAGAGTGAAAATCATATTCTCTGTTTTACCCTCATTAAGTGTCAGGCAATTTGCTCCGTACCACTCTTTACTAAGGTCCATTGACAAAACAAGGCTGTCTAACACACTATCTACATTTACATTCGAATCCAAAATGGTAGTGTCATCAGCATAAAGCACAGAAAAGCTGGGTACATTTACATTAAAACCATTTATAAAAACTAAGAATAAAAAGGGCCCAAGGACCGAACCTTGAGGTACTCCAGCCAATACTTTCTTTGGTTTGGATTTACAATTATTATTGAGCTTAACAATTTGGTATCTATCTCTAAGGTAACTTTCTATTAATTCTAGTTCACTGTTTCTGATTCCATAGTGTTCAAGCTTCCTGCAAAGAATGTCATGTGAAACAACATCAAACGCTTTACTCAGGTCCAACATTTTACCTCCTACAACCATCCTCTTCTCAAAACCATCAAGGATGTAATTTACTATTTTTTCAACCGCCATTGTGGTTGAACAGTTAGGCCTGAACCCAAATTGGTTGACATTTAACAGTTTGTTGATTGTGAAATAGTCATACAATTGATGGCAAATACAAGTCTCTATTATCTTGCTAATTATTGTAACAATTGCTATTGGCCTGTAGTTTTCAGGTAATTCACGATCACTTTTTTTGAAAATCGGACTGAGTAATGAGAGCTTTAAGCAATCGGGAAATTTTCCAGTAAGCAAAACTGAATTTATTATCACTGTTAAGGGGGCCAATATAGATTCAATAATATTTTTTAGCAAAAAATTGGACATACCAAAACAATCTTCACTTTTTGATGCACTTAAACTACTTACAATCGATCTAATAGTATCTGGATCTACCACTTTCCATGAAAAGTTAAGCATTTTGTCTATTAATACCCTCAGTAAATTTATAATTTTTTAAAAAATCAGAATAGGTGAGTGGAGAGGAGTTTTGCTTTTTGGCTGCATTATTTGGGACATTAATAAATTAATCATTCAGCGTTTCTGGTGAGAGATTAACTTTTGGATGCGCCATGTTATGCCCTGCCCTGTCTTTTTTTTAACAATTCTCCAGGCTGTTTTACATCTATTAGCTGATTTGCTGATAATGTTATCATTTGCTGCAATTTTTGCTTGATCTATAGCTGTATTGTACAGCTTCTTATAGTTTTTGAAGTCAGCCTTTGCATTCCCAGTATTGCTTATCTTCCAGATACTATAATACATCATTAGACGTTCCCTCATTAGCTTCAGTTCAGACGTGAACCAATTTTTTTGACTAGATTTGGGCCTAAGTTTATAGTCAATTAGAGGACAATGAACATTCAGGTAAAACGTTAAAACATTTATAAACGTAGATATCACAGTATTTGTATCACAGACATTGAAAATATTCGACCAGTCGTAATTAGATAGACACCTATATTATAATTATTTAGTCTAACAGCCGAGATAAGACGCTTTTTGCGGAATTCTGTTTCCTTGTCATTCTTTGTACTATTGGTAACTCCTATTGAAAAATTAACAAAAATACCTGCATGGTCAGATATAAGCTAGGTCCTGTTCATACAATTCATATTCAGTAAACTCAGGTTTAATACATGTAAACACATTGTCCAGGCTTGCTCTTCCCCTTGTAGGAAGGGAGTGTACATTATATAAATTGAAGGATCTCATTACATCCATGAATTGGAGGACCTCCGGTCTATGATCATCAAGTATGTTTATATTGAAATCTCCAGTGATTGCAATAGAAGAGTAGGGTTTTTCAGTGATAAAGTTTAAAACTTCTTCCAATCTAGTTAAGAAGTCCTGAAAATCAGAGTCAGGTGTCCTGTATAGACACATTATAATACATTATAATACAGTTGGAGTAGAAATCAGACTATAGAATTATTCATCATGAATCAGCTGTCTAGTGGACTATAATACTACCCGTTCAAAAACATCGAACATCTTGAAAATGTATCTTTCCATCAACGTTAGTAGACAGTTGTCTACTAGCTTTGTCTTTCCATAAGCTGAGGCCATGATTCAAGTTAGGAGTTTTTGATAGAAAACATTATTTTTTTACATTTTTCTTTTTCAATCTGATGATCAAAATTGCTACAAATATTATTGAAAAAAATTTATTTCTAAAATCATGAAAAGTGAGAAATGAAGTCTGTAGGAAATCAGCATTATGGTAGTTTATTTTGTTAATTTCAACAGACCAATATTTTTTGCCAACATAGAATGTTCTCTGATGGGTTGATTGGATTGGCGTATCAACGGCAGCCAGACCTGATAACAGCGCTCACACTCACATTCCGGGACGACACGTCACGGTACAATAGGACAGAAAGCTCTATGTTTATCTAGGATTGTTTCTAGACATTTTAAATTATTTATTAATTTTTGAGAAAACATAACAACAGGTCAATGTAACATACTGAGCGCGAGGTCTACTGTTCACAGAACTACTAGTAAAATGTTGTTGGAACAGTCATATTAATCACTTGAAAAGGCTATATATATGCTGATATCAATATTTCGATATATATAGGCTATATTTTTTTAAGTATCGACTCTCGATACTTATATTGATGATACATTTGTGGTATCACAACAACCCTGCATGTTTCTGATAATCTATATCACCTTTTTTGTATATTATGTGTTATAATAATTATTAAAAAGCGTTTCTCTTTTTTGACAAATTTTACCTTTGCAGCAGTCTAATGTCATTTTAGCTATCATCCAAACAAACCTTAGTTTGCCTTTGCAGCACTGGGCTTTATAATCGAGAATATTATTTCAATATAACATATAGACAATATAACAATAAGAGCACACTGTTGCCGTTTTCATGCACATTCTAACAAAATGATCTACTCTCTCTTTTTTTTTGCTCTTTCTCTCACACAATTAGCTCACTGGATTCGGTGAAATCTGGCAACACTGTACTCCGTAAGAGCAATGCTGCAATCTAAGGTTTGTAGGCTACATACTAAGTAGTTCTGAAAGGCAAGAGTTCATAGGTTTCTATGCAGGGGAATAATAGATGCATTTCAACATAAAATATATTCAGATTTAATATGAACAGTATTACATTCTTATGACAAACATTCCATAATAATACACAAGTGAGAAGTTATTTAACATGATGAGCACACAAAGATATGAGCATAGAGAAACAATAGCATAAGTAGATATCCCATGGTATAGGGGGTTTATGTCGCAACTTTTACTGTTATCTCAAGCTGATAGTCCACGTTATTCTTTCCTGTGAAGCTTTATGATGCTGGTAGTCTCTCATATTGTGCCGTTCATACACTTTTACCCGGTCAAAATAGTAAAAATCGACAATAATCGGCTTGAAATAACAGTAAAAGTTGCGAAATAAACGCCATATACCATGGGATATCTACTTACGCTATTGTTTCTCTATGATATGAGTAAATAGAATAGAATATTTTCTAATAAAGTACTTCATCAGGGCTAAGTGATTTGTTAGTTGAAAAATAATTCCATAATACACTTTAAAAAAACTTTTAAATATAAAATACAACAAAAATCAACAAGTTTCGGAATATTGAATCTTTAAAAAATGACTAGATAATGGATTCAGCATGTAGAATATTTTTTTACAAAATATTCATTGAGAAGGCTTCTCTTTGGTATGAGTCCGCATATGAACAGTCAAGGCACCAGACTGAGAGAACCTTTTGGTGCAGACTGTACATTGAAAAGGCTTCTCTTTGGTATGAGTCCGCATATGATCAGTCAAGGCACCAGACTGAAAGAACCTTTTGGTGCAGACTGTACATTGAAAAGGCTTCTCTTTGGTATGAGTCCGCATATGAACAGTCAAGGCACCAGAATGAGAGAACCTTTTGGTGCAGACTGTACATTGAAAAGTACTCTTTGGTGTGTGTACGCATATGCATAGTCAAGGCACCAGACACAGAGAACTTTCTGATGCAGACTGTACACTGGAATGGCTTCTCTTTTGTATGAGTCCGCATATGCTTAGTCAAGACACTAGACTGAGAGAATCTTTTGGTGCAGACTGTACACTGATAAGGCTTCTCTTTGGTGTGAGTGCGCATATGAGTAGTTAAATTATCAGACTAAGAGAAACTTCTTGTACAGACTGGAATGGCTTCTCTTTAGTGTGCGTGCGCATATGAACAGTCAAGTAACCAGACACAGAGAATCTTTTCGTACAGATTGTACATGGGAAAGGTTTCTCATTACTGTGAATACGCAAATGAGAAGTTAAGTGACTAGACCGAGAGAAGCTTTTTGCACAGAATATACATCGATGATTCGTTTTGAAAGTAGTTTTGCAGTTAACCCTCCCCTCTCCTACCATTTCTTCATTGTTGCCTTCTTCCTCCTCTTCTGCAGACGATTCACTCCCACTATCAGCTGATGATGGTTCCTGAAATCACAAGGTTCAAATATCAATCAAAGAACTCCAATCATTCAGTAAGTGATGTGATTGACACATGACAAATCAGCACAAAATGTACATTCACATATAGTTCTAACATTAAATGATTGGACAGAGCTTTGCTCTGGCAGTCGATGAAAGATCATTGTAGTTACCGATTTCCACATATTCCAGAGCTGTTGAAAAATTTTTTCATTGAAAATAATCGTATTAGAAGTTCTGGGTGTTTTTTTTATATTAAATTCAATTTATTAAAACACACAAAACAAGACAAAACAAAATGACAAAGAATTACAGAACAAATAAAATACAATAAAAGGCTACAAATATAAAAAAACCATGGGCTTTGTGGTTGGGTGTGTTGGAGAAGAGAAAAAAAAAGAGAGAGGATGATACCTAGCCAACTATGGTTTCCCATGTGATAGGCAGGCAAAGAAGAGAAGAGAGAAGTGATGAGGAAAAAAGTGAAGGGAGAAATGGAGGGAAGGAAGAAAAACAGAGGAATAGGTACGCAAAATAAAAGTAAGCGAGTCCACTGAAAAATGAAAAAAAAACTAAAGAAAAGACAATGCTGGAGCAGAAATCATGAGTCTTATATATCTAAATGGAAGAAGAAATTACTCTATGTCCAGTTTTTTATATCTGGTTGAATTTTTCCGCTGATCTTATTGTCCATGAGAAAGTGATTTGGAATAAGGTTCATTATTTTAGTACCTATGTAAATTAACTGCCTCCTTATACATTTAATATTAGTGTTATAGGTTACATATTCGTTAGCAGTGGCCCTTAGATTATTAAGTGTAGAGTAATAGTGTAGAATAATTAAGTGTAGAGTTTAATGTGAGAGGAAAATCGGATCTATATTTTATTAAGTACTCAATAATTACGGTTTTTATGTATAATTGACATATAATTATGACCTCAAAATCACTAAAAACCATATCCGTTGGATAGAACCTGGGTTTGCTTAATATAGTTTTAATTAACAGTTTTTGTGCTACAAATAATTCAGCAACAGCCTCCCCAAGCAACTATGCCATACCGCAGAATTGACTTGACTAGAGCATGATACGCCATTTTCAGGTTGTTCTTATTAAGAATTCTGTTAACTTGGTAAATTTAAAAGATTTTTCTACATATGTATTTAATATGAACATCCCATTTGAGGTTTTCATTAATTATGATTCCTAAGTACTTAGTATTGTTGACTTTTTTAATGGTGGGACAATCACAGTTACCCAAGTTCAGCAAATTGCACTGAGAATGAAGTCTCGAATCTTGATTATCGTTGGGCTGCCCTACTCTATTTGCAGAGAAAGTTATGTAATTAATTTTTTCAATATTCAAACATAAGGTATTCTTATCTAACCACTTCTTCATTAAAAGCATATTATGTTCAGCTATGTTATGTACTTCATTCCATGAATTACCGTGAAAAATAGCTGCAGTATCATCTGCAAAGGATATCACGAGGATGTTATTCAGTACAATGATTTCACTCAAGTGAATATGACATCTACCCGGTGTGGCAGGGAAACTTCCTTTTTTAAAGTGAACGTCATCCAGTCAGCTGATGTCGTAGTGTAGAGCAAAATGGGTCTCATTAGAGAGGTCAGAATATAAAGTTTTCTTCCCGAAAAGTTCAGTCGGCATCATGAATTGGAACAATGAGAAGCGCGCATTTGCTGTTGAGACATATTTTTCGAGCGGATGTTCTGTGATCACAACCCAGCGCGCGTTTCGAAATCGCTTCAATTTTCCAGCCCTTTGGCTACTGTCCCGGACCTGTAATCAATTGTCACGTGGGTCACTACGTTCAGACAAACTGCAAAACTCACAAGACAAAGAACTGAAGTCCCTCGGTCTATTAGGTCACCTGAGAACATTGAGGCAGTGAGAGTTTCAATGTTGCGATCACCACAGCGTTCTGTGCGCAAACATGCATCTGCTCTTGGACTTTCCTATCGTTCTTGGAGACGAATTTTTCATGATCTTCATTTCCATACATACAAGATGGCAATTGTGCAGAAACTTTCTGAACGTGACTTCGATTGATTGAGAGAACACTTTTCATCTCAATTAGGAGCGATTTGGAGTGGCCAGCCCGATCTCCCAATTTGAAACCTTGTGATTTTTTACATGGGGTTTTTCGAAATCCCTTGTTCATGTGAACCATCCAAGGACCCTACAAGATTTGAAGACCAATATCAGGGAAGAAATTACTAACATAACGCCTGCAATGCTGGCAGGACTCATGAAAAACGCTAGAAATCGGTTTACACAGTGAATGGAGAATAGGGGACTCCTCCTACCTGATTCGATATTCAAAACTGATTGAAACAAAACTTTATATATGGGTCTACATTACAGAGGATAAATACAAACTTTCTGATCCATACAAAGAGTTTTATCTACTTTCAAAAAAAAGAAGTTTCGCTGCCGCACTCTGTATAATTGTTGTGATATAATTTTTGTAATTGTATTATAATACATTATTAGCTCACATAATGTATATAATCCCACATGTATTTTTCAATGAGATGTCTTATTTATTTCCATACAAAAAATATGTGGAGACAAACAGGTAAAAACCCAAAACTTGCTTCCTTAACACAAGTTACACTATACAATGTTATAAACTTGGAATGCATAGCCTACTTATACATACAAAAATCAGAATCATAATGATAAACTAATTTTTATAAACATATACAGTATGATTCTTCAAATGAAAAGGAATGCAATGAAATGAATGAAAATTGGAAAAAATCAATGAATGAAGTTAATAATTTTATTATTATTATTATTACAATTTAGTTGCGTAAAGCCACACATTTTTGAGCAAGGCTCAAGTGGCATGCAACATGTCAAGTTCAGGATCGGGATCCTGAGAATGCGTTGCAGCACTCCTCTATTGTATAGGGACATGCCTCTACCAATGTCCTGGTTATCTTAGATTAAAACATTTTATAACCACCACACAACCTAATATCCTCTGGAATACAATTATAAAACTTCAATCCTGAATAATACGGTCCTTTTTCAAGCAGAGAGAGTCTATGAATTGGGAGCTAGAACAAACATGCATTTCTACCTCGAGTTCTGTATGCATGATTAATTCGGTCGACATTGAAAATTTCTGAATTTTTGAACACAAAAGAAACCACTTCCATTTTTGTTTTTTCAGAAGCTTTTATCTTTTATAATCATTGCAGGGAAAAAATAAAATAAGATAATGGATTAATTATTACAAAGTATGAACTCGATAAACAAAATTGAAAAAAAATCAAAAAGAAGATACCGAAGAAAACAAAATCTGATGTGGCGCACTCACACAACTTTCCTTGCTGTTATGAAAATTGATCACCTGACGCTAGTGTTCACGCGCATTTCAAGTCTACTATTCTAAGATCTGAGCCAGCTGGTGACAGTACTATAATGCTGGAGGCACACAAAGTCTGCTATCTCTTCATAGTGAATGATTTAATAGAATCAACAGTTGTTGCCAACAGTTTGCAATTGAATAATCACATTTTCTCGAATTTCGAGCTTATTTACAATTTTAGTTGAAAATGTTACTGAACATTGATTGTAGAAATCATGCTCAATCCTTTCCACTTTTTTGTTTGAATTGTATCTGAAAACTGATAATTGGGAATCTATAATCAAACTTTGCATAGATGGTGCGAAGCTCCTGAAATTTTTACAGATATGGGACTTGTGGCAGTTGATAGAGCTTATCAATTACTATTCTAGGTATAACTTTTATCAGAATCGTTGGAGCCGGTTTCGAGAAAATCGCGAAAAACCCTGTTTTTGACAACATTTTTGCTATTTTAGCCGCCATCTTGAATTGCATTGGATCGAAATTGTTCGTGTCGGATCCTTATATTGTAAGGACCTTAAGTTCCAAATTTCAAGTCATTGATTGGGAGCCGAGATATCGTGTGCACAGACGCACATACACACACACACACACACACACACACACACACACACACATACAGACCAATAACCAAAAACCACTTTTCGCCACACTGCACAGAAAGCAGCTGTTTTCCAGTCCCTACGTAGATCTGAAAGACATTGTTTGCAGACGACTCTCGTCTGACGTCAGAACAGGTTTCTTTCCGTCCTAGGCCGGAAAGAGTACACTTTCCAGCCGCTATCATGGAACTAAGAAAGGTGATCAAAAAACTTTTCATTATTTGTGTTAATTATTCAATAATTAAAACATTTATAATAATATCATCTTATTGTCATTTGAAAGAATAAAAAAGTATAAACTCAACCTCCCACATAATTGAACATCATCTTTTAGGTTATTTAGACAAATCAGAATAAAAAATAAAAATACTTGGACAATTTCTTGATATTCAGATTACCTCAGATTTGCTAGAGCTATCACCTTCCACTTCTGCTTTCGGAAGTGCTTAGTGAACAACTATTCTCATATATAATATATATTGTTTATTTTTGTGTGTGGCGAAAAATAGCGTTCGTACCATGGGCAAAAATGTTTTTCCGGCTCTCAATCTTTTCTAGTCCTCGGCCTACGGCCTCGGACTTGAAAACCGATTTCGAGCCGGAAAAATCTCATTTTCTGCTCTAGGTGCGAAATATACTATTTTTGGACTCAGGGGACCTTGAAACGTATAGAAATTTAGAAATTGGGGTACCTTATTTTCTTCGGAAAGCAATACTTTCCTTACCTATGGTAATAGGGCAAGGAAAGTAAAATCAGTATTAAAGGAGTTGTCACATAGAGGCAGTTTTCAAGATGAACTTATTAATTTCGAGCACTCATTGAATTACACTGAGTGTTTTCCTCTTAAAGGTGTTCAGACCATCCGCAAACATATCTATTCCATAATCGAGACTATTCATTAATCTAGGGATTCTATTCAGAGGGGAGAAATACCTATAAACTGGTTTTGACCTGGGGATGAAGAACAAAGAGTGACATCCACAGCTTAAGACTGGAACGGAAAAAAATACTTTCGAAGTGAGATACTGTGAATCTATTCTGTTGTGAAGGATGTTGTAAAAGACAAGAATAGAAAATAAATCTCTCCTGCTTTTCAAGGAAGGTCCTTCGCAATTCATCTGTTGGGAAATCAATAGCACAAGTCTGTCCCAATCTCTTGAAAAATGTAAATCTCAGGAATTTATTTTGACCTCTCCAATCGCAAGGTGGATACTGTACTAGCCTACATAGTGCGGAATTCCAAACTGGTGCTGCATGTTATGCCAAATTCAACTAAGGATGATTGATATTAAATATAGAGTTGAATGAAAAAGACTAAGAAATTGTCAAAAACCACAGATTTATTGATACTTAGAAAGACTGGTTTCGGTTATTACATCATTGTCAATCTCTGATAAACTGAGTTTATCTGTTTACTGAGTTTGACAATTTCTTAGTTTCTTAGTCTTTTTCATTCAATATGAATAATTACCACAATATAAACTTGCCAATAACTATAGTTGCCAATAACTATAGTGAGGTCTATGTTATGATGGCAGTATTTGATTAGCATTGATCTTGCTATCCTTGTCTATCATTCGACAAAGCAGATAGCACTATCCTTTTGTAGCATTGTTGTTGTTTTTCATTGACTGACTGGAAAATCAAACTATGAGAGATTGTAAGGGATAAATTCATTCTAAAACATAGTTTCTGAATTATTTATTATAAATTTTTCGCGATTAAATTTTCAGTATGGTACCCACTTTGGATAATTCATTCTTCATGGTAGGATTTTGGTTTCCAAAATAACCCAGCAGGACTGGCTCAGACTGGAAATCCATCAATTCCTCCCAATGTAAGTGAACATCAAAATATATCATAGATATATTATCTATATCTATAATTATTTGGAAAAAAACTTACATAATCATTATCAACATCATCATAATCGTCATCAGAGCGCTGCTTTTGGTGAAGAGTTCTGGCAATTCTATCCAGCACTCCAATGCGATACAGTTTGACATAGGCAGTGGGTAGAGTTATCTCTGAAACATTAACGAAACGTTCATACTACTTGACACTGCAAATATTAGAGAGAAAACATTTCACATAAATTGTACAAAATTATATTGATGAGAGGAGATTTCATGGGAGGATATCCCTTGGTATAGACTGTTTGTGTCCCAAATTTCACTGTTATTTCAAGCCGATTTTTGTTGATTACTGTCTTGAACAGGTGCGAGTGAGAGTGTATATAAACTGTACATTATTTTTAAATTTATACATACAATATCATACATTATGCATTATGAGAGACTAACAGCATCACATAGCTTCACAAAAAAGAACTATGTGGACTATCGGCTCCGCAAACTAACAATGAAATTTGGAACATAAACGCGTTCTATATCTTGTCCAGTCAATATAGGTAGACATAAAAAGGGGTGTGCTTGCAATTGTACTGGTTGCCGTTTATTCAATGCAACTCCTGTTGCTCCCGTCATGGGTGATCTTCCCAGCTCTCGTGTTGTTCCCAGTGCTCCCTTTCTGAAGGCTGCGGTCGATCTAGCTGGTCCTTTCACTGTCAAAGAGAGTATTCGGCCCAAAGCTCGTACGTACAAGGCATACTTTGCACTGTTTGTCTGTCTGGCAACAAAAGCTTGTCACATTGAGGTGCTTACAAGTCTTTCATCCGAAGAGTTTATTAACACTCTCCATCGTTTTGTTTCTTGGCGTGGATTGCCTAAAGAAATATTCTGTGATCAAGGGACGAATTTCAAAGGTGCTGCGCGACAATTGAAGGAAATTGTTGAATTTCTCAGATCATCAGAAAATCAATCCAACGTCTGTGATGCGATGTCATCTAAAAGCATCCAATTTCGTTTTAATATTCCACATGCTCCTTTCATGAATGGAATCTGTGAGTCTAATATTAAAAATGTGAAATTCCATTTGTTTCGTGAAGTGGGAAATTCGGTCCTAACTATTGTTGAGCTTTCCACTCTGTTGGTGAAAATTGAGGCAATACTCAATTCGAGACCGTTGTATGCGCTCTCTTCATCTCCTGATGACTACGAGGCGCTGACTCCCGGACATTTCCTTGTTCATCGCCCTCTGTTGGCGGTTCCTGAAATTGACGTGAGTGATGTCAACGAGTACAGACTGTCTCGTTGGGAAAAGGTTAATCGCTTCACTCAGAGATAGTGGAAGAGGTGGGAGAGTGAATACCTCCACACTCTTCAACAGAAGAATAAGTGGTTTGAGAGTGACACAAACCTTCAGGTAGGGCAGTTAGTATAGATTAAAGAGGACAATTCATCCCCTTATCATACCCGTTAGGTAGAGTCACCCAAATCATAAGTGATGCTAAGGGTGTTGTGCGCTCAGCTCACGTGAAAACTAACTCTGGTGAGTATGTTAGGCCAGTTAGGAAACTTGCCCCCATACTTCCCTATTAGTTTAACCCACACCCTAAGTTTTCCGTTTTCCTTTCCTATTCCTTTTTCCCTTCGTTTTTCCTTTTCTACCGTTCAGTGCATGTTGTTTTGTTTTTCTTTTACTTTTAAATTTTAGTTTTTTTTTTGAGTTTATGTTCTTGGAAATGGGGCATTCCAAGGCGGGCGGAGATGGTGGATTCACGGAGGTTCGGCAGCCTTGATTGTGGGTTGATTTAGTTTGTGCTTTCCTCCCCTTCCCCCTCTCCCAAAGAGGCAAGATAACCTCTCTCCCTCACCCCTCATTCATCCTCCCCGTTTATCTTTCTAACCACCACTTCAAGAAGCGTTGTCGAGAAGTCAACATCGTTTTTCGTTTTCGTTCCGTGGCGTTCGAGCTGAACGCAATTACCTCGTTTCGTTTCGTGATATATGTGCAATATCATATAGGCCTACGCATAAAGACAGGATATCGTCAGCAGTAACTTCTACACACGAGATACAGTCCACTTCCTCGCCAGTTCCAAGGTTAGTGCAGATTAAAGACTTACTTTTGGGGTTGTCGACGTTTTCGTGAATTAAATCTTAACTGTACCCCAATCCATAGGTTTGGGGACAGGACGGGGGATTACCAAGTTCCTTTCTGACCCCCAAAATAGAATACTAAATCTAATCAATGATAGGAAATATCCATGATAGACCCTTAGAGCTGTCGTAATATTTGAATTTGCCTTAACAGTTCTCAGAGCGAAGAGAGCATGATACAGTCTTTTTTGGAGCTTTTCCACGTGGCTATCCCACTTCAAGTTCCCCTGCAGTTCCACCCCTAAAAATTTTGTTTTTTCAGAAGCTTTTATCTTTTATAATCAGTGCAGGGAAAAAATAAAATAAGATAATGGATTAATTATTACAAAGTATGAACTTGATAAAAAAAATTGGAAAAAAATCAAAAAGAAGATACCGGAGAAAAAAATCTGATGTGGCGCACTCACACAACTTTCCTTGCTGTTATGGAAATTGATCACCTGACGCTAGTGTTCATGCGCATTTCAAGTCTACTATTCTAAGATCTGAGCCAGCTGGTGACAGTACTATGACGCTTGAGACACACGAGGTCTGCTATCTCTTCATAGTGAATGATTTAATAGAATCAACAGTTGTTGCCAACAGTTTGCAATTGAATAATCACATTTTCTCGAATTTCGAGCTTATTTACATTTTTAGTTGAAAATGTTACTGAACATTGATTGTAGAAATCATGCTCAATCCTTTCCACTTTTTTGTTTGAATTGTATCTGAAAACTGATAATTGGGAATCTATAATCAAACTTTGCATAGATGGTGCGAAGCTCCTGAAATTTTTACAGATATGGGACTTGTAGCAGTTGTTGTAGTTGTAGTAGATTTACTAGTTGTTAATTACTATTCTAGGTATAACTTTTATCAAAATCGTTGGAGCAGTTTTCGAGAAAATCGCGAAAAACCCTGTTTTTGACAACATTTTTGCAATTTTAGCCGCCATCTTGAATTGCATTAGATTGAAATTGTTCGTGTCGGATCCTTATATTGAAAGGACCTTAAGTTCCAAATTTCAAGTCATTGATTGGGAGCCGAGATATCGTGTACACAGACGCACATACACTCATACATACACACACATACACACATACATACAGACCAATAACCAAAACCCACTTTTCGCCACACTGCACAGAAAGCAGTTGTTTTTCAGTCCCTACGTAGATCTGAAAGACATTGTTTGCAGACGACTCTTGTCTGACGTCAGAACAGGTTTCTTTCCGGCCTAGGCCGGAAAGAGTAAACTTGCCAGCTGCTATCATGGAACTAAGAAAGGTGATCAAAAAACTTTTCATTATTTGTGTTCATTATTCAATAATTAAAACATTTATAATAATATCATCTTATTGTCATTTGAAAGAATGAAAAAGTATAAACTCAACCTCCCACATAATTGAACATCATCTTTTAGGTTATTTAGACAAATCAGAATAAAAAATAAAAATACTTGGACAATTTCTTGATATTCAGATTACCTCAGATTTGCTAGAGCTATCACCTTCCACTTCTGCTTTCGGAAGTGCTTAGTGAACAACTATTCTCATATATAATATATATTGTTTATTTTTGTGTGTGGCGAAAAATAGCGTTCGTACCATGGGCAAAAATGTTTTTCCGGCTCTCAATCTTTTCTAGTCCTAGGCCTACGGCCTCGGACTTGAAAACCGATTTCGAGCCGGAAAAATCTCATTTTCTGCTCTAGGTGCGAAATATACTATTTTTGGACTCAGGGGACCTTGAAACGTATAGAAATTTAGAAATTGGGGTACCTTATTTTCTTCGGAAAGCAATACTTTCCTTACCTATGGTAATAGGGCAAGGAAAGTAGAAACAGTATTAAAGGAGTTGTCACATAGAGGCAGTTTTCAAGATGAACTTATTAATTTCGAGCACTTTGAATTACACTGAGTGTTTTCCTCTTAAAGGTGTTCAGACCATCCGCAAACAAATCTATTCCATATCCGAGACTATTCATTAATCTAGAAATTCTATTTAGAGGGGAGAAATACCTATAAACTGGTTTTGACCTGGGGATGAAGAACAAAGAGTGACATCCACAGCTTAAGACTGGAACGGAAAAAAATACTTTCGAAGTGAGATACTGTGAATCTATTCTGTTGTGAAGGATGTTGTAAAAGACAAGAATAGAAAATAAATCTCTCCTGCTTTTCAAGGAAGGTCCTTCGCAATTCATCTGTTGGGAAATCAATAGCACAAGTCTGTCCCAATCTCTTGAAAAATGTAAATCTCAGGAATTTATTTTGACCTCTCTCCAATCGCAAGGTGGACACTGTACTAGCCTACATAGTGCGGAATTCCAAACTGGTGCTGCATGTTATGCCAAATTCAACTAAAGAATGATCTGGCAACGTTGTGGAGCGATAAAAAGTGATTGCCTTATCTGCTTTGTCAAACGATATACAAGAATAGCAACACCAATATTAATGTACTGCCATTATAAATTTGGCACCTCACTATATAGGTACGATAGTTTTAGAAGATAATATTGGTAAAATATTCTATAGTTAGGTATAATTAAAAACGTATTTTAAAGCCTTCCAAACTATGAAAATATATTACAGGAAACTTGATGGTTTCATAGTAAGGAATCGTACCGTAGTTTTTTGTGTGGCAATGTATCCGTCTAAATACATGACAGGCGGTTTTCTCATTCAGTTTTTTATTCCCTCTGATATTTTGCCTGAAATACAGTTAGCTTTTCCCTTAGCTAATGACAATAAAATTGCGAAAAATAACTCACACAAAATTGATGAAACATAATTAAATAGAATTACAAACTATTTTATTTCCTGATGAAACATTTAAGAAGCACCTGCCTGCCAGCCTCAACTGGAAGTATCTGAAATCACCTTTCAATAAAATTGCAGTAAGTTTATCTATCAAGTCATTAACTATAAATCTAATATATAGTACCTATATATAGTAACTGTAAAATCTCAATGAAGTACCGGAAATGTAGAGCCTTTTTTAAAATCTTGACAACTTATAGTACCTATTTGAAAACTGTGAAATGATACTAAACTGTCAGTAAAAAGATACTAAAATCTGCTGCACGCGGTACACGTTTAGTAGACGTAGGTACACGTAGAGGCAGCATATTATTTAGTATATTGATGAATAATCTATCATATGTATATTTTATTGATGTATATTATGAATTTCTGTTTATACTCACGTATGTTGTCCACTTGTTTCCATTGGAGAATGGACACGGCTTCAATTCCATAGTAGAACATGGACAGGTACTTGATTGCATTGAAAGGAAACGGCACATTACTGCAAAATACAATTAAAGAATGATCTGGCAACGTTGTGGAGCGATAAAAAGTGATTGCCCTATCTGCTTTGTCAAACGATATACAAGAATAGCAACACCAATATTAATGTAGACTACTGCCATTATAAATTTGGCACCTCACTATACACGTGGACCTCACTATATAGGTACGATAGTTTTAGAAGATAATATTGGTAAAATATTCTATAGTTAGGTATAATTAAAAACGTATTTTAAAGCCTTCCAAACTATGAAAATATATTACAGGAAACTTGATGGTTTCATAGTAAGGAATCGTACCGTAGTTTTTTGTGTGGCAATGTATCCGTCTAAATACATGACAGGCGGTTTTCTCATTCAGTTTTTTATTCCCTCTGATATTTTGCCTGAAATACAGTTAGCTTTTCCCTTAGCTAATGACAATAAAATTGCGAAAAATAACTCACACAAAATTGATGAAACATAATTCAGAAAATCGTGAACTCTTCATAACCTCTGGACTGTTTATTTTAAATTGAGATTAAAAACAGTTTTGGGTGAATGCATGTATTTTTACATGTATTCTATCTATTGCCTATGAATGAGAAAATAAATAAACAAATTGATAGATTACTAACCTCAACGACATGTAGATTCCACAGAAAATCTGCTCAATTTATTGGTACTGACGCCAATGACCCAGTGGCAACCGATTCAAATGTGACCGAAATCAGGCAGCCTGCAAACGTAACAAATACATCATTTCACAGGAAAAACTAAAAAAAATCTATGAAGTAATTCTATTGAATAATGGCTTCTCCTGTCCTACTCTACGGAAGGGTGGTATTCTTTATTCCTAGTTCATAATTTTTTCCCTGATAAAACAACGATATTTATTTCATTTTTTATTCATTATTTTTCATCTTATTGAGCTATGTTTTTGTTATCTTAATACTTGTGATTGTGAATTTGAATAAATAGCATTTGGATTTGATTCAAAGCTGCAAAGATGCGATTCCGCTGTAGAATTAAGGGCTGCGATCGGAGAGAACATTTTAGAAATGAATTTATCCGATCAGAGCTGGGAATATACTATTTGAATAAAAGTTACAGAATACCGGATTCAATAAAAGGGACATATAAAAAGAATGTCTGCAGAAAGGTTTCCCCTACTCGTATTTAATTATAAACCTTTAGGTAGAAAATCAATTGGAATCCAGCTTAAAAGATTGGGCCCGGTTGCACAAAAGACTACTACATTTTTAACCTATTACGATTAAATGCCACGAGAACCAATCAGAGAAGGCTTTACCATAAAGAAGTCTCCTCTTATTGGTTCTCATGATATTAAATCACAATTCAAATTCAACAGGCTTTTGTGCAGCAGGGTCTTGAAGTCATACGAACTGTGACCTATCAATTGTTTCTTTCCAAAATAGCAGGTAACCAGTGCTCCGCAAGGGTATAACTGAAACATTTATAAACTGAAAACTTGAACACTTGAAGAATTTGAAATAGGACTATAACCATCCTTGAAAAATTAAGAATCTATAATGCAAAATTTCAAGTTAATCAGTTGAGTAGTTCAGACGTGATGATGCGTCGTCATTCGTGAATTTCCTATCCCGTACTAGTATAAGCCGATTTTCCCCTTTATAATATTTATAGATAGATTTGATGGAATTATTTGAAAATTGAATTTGAACTGACCATAAGCTGTGGCGGTGATAGCACATGATATGACTGGTATACAGAATTGGATGCAAGCCACTAGCCACTACTCCTCCAAACAGACCAGCTATGTAGAAGGTGAGTGCCGAATAAAGGATTGGCTCGATCAGAGACCTTGGCAACTAAACGAAAATTAATCAATATAACCAGATTAATAACAATAGGATAGAGGAATTCATTAGAGTAGTGTGAGTGTGCCATACCAGATTTATCTATTATCATAAATTGTTTTTATGTTTTCTATTGTTATTAATCTGGTTGCTGAATAGAGGATTGGCTCAATCAGAGCCCTTGGCAACTGAAAAATTCACAAAAATAATCAATATAAACACATTATCAAGAGTAGAAAAATTAAAAACAATATTGATGATAATAGATAAATCTGGTGTGGCACACTCACACTAATACTATAGAGAAAAGATAGCATAAGTCCCATGGTTTTGTATCAAATTATGGCGTTGTGTATCAAGTTGAGATGATACTGTATCAAGACTTGACCTATTCCGGACTATAAAAACCTTATCTAAATTTGGGAGAGGAATAGTACAAGGTCACCTTATTTTTTTCTCTCCCTATCATTTTGAATCAATAACGAATTATGTTGAGATGATACTGTATCACATTGTGTTGATACTGTATCGTGTGTGGTGGTACTGTATCATTTTGTGTTGATACAGTATAAAATTAAATTCAATTTATTCAAAACTTTATACATTACAAAGTAATTAAAAACAAAGTAAAGGCGATACATTAGATTGTAACATTAATATGAGAAACAAGTAAAAAGTAAATGAATAACTCTATGCTTGGACGATATAAGTAGTCCGTGTGCATGGAGGAGTCTTCTGACAATCGATAAGAAAAAGAATAAACTATACTTTATCGATACTAAATACTATAAAAATCTAATTACTAAAAATACTAATAAAATAAGAAATTGTAAATTATAAGCAAAAATAATAGTTTAACCAAGTGACTTGAACTAGAAAATAAATAATTAATTTGCGGCATTCAAGGCATCATACAATCACAATAGGACAGCTGTTTTTTTTCACATTTTCTTGATGTGTCCCAGTAGGCTTCACTTTAGTGATCCCTTTTATGGAAAGGTTATAGAAGGTTATAGAGGGAAAAGTTGGGAAGACAATTTTTGACCCTGCAGTTCTGTTTAGGGTAGTAAAGAGGTAAACTTATCAAAAGTCTGTACCCCTACCCAATGTGCTAAGGGGGTGGGGTGGTTTAAAGGTACCATTTCTTGGTTCCTCGCATAAAACTCAAAAATTATATATCCTAAGGGCTTGACTGTCATATAACAAATATTATATTGTCATATAACATAATTTCCTACAATATTCATATTCTACAACTTTCATATCTCCTCTAGTTTTCGAGATATCCGCTCTTGAATCAGGTGTGACATTTTTGAAAAAAAAAATGTTTACTATCAATTTTTTTCTATTTTTGCTCTTATATTTTTTTAAAAATCGATGGGAAAAATCCATGCTGATTATAAGCTTATAGAGCATTAAATTCTTTCCAATTTGAAGTATGATTTTACACTTTTACGAATTTCCCTAGATCTTTTGCAGCAGCTTTAGTGTTGAGTGTGAAATCTCCATTTTTGCAACAATAGACCAATAATTGATAAAGGAATTTGGAGGGAATTTTTTGAACAAAATTGTTTATTTAGAACCTTTGTTGAGACTAGTCAGGAGGAGAACATATTATGAAAAGTCATCATTCCTAACTCATGTGCTAAGGGATGAGGGTGGTTCAAAAGTTGCATTTTTCAGTGTTTTGCTTCCACGCTCATATCTTAGCACATGGGGTAGGGGTGGGGACTTTTAATATGTTTACCTCCTCACTACCATAAACAGAACTGCAGTGTCAAAAATTGTCTTCCAAACATTTCTCTTCATACCCTTTTTTGAGCATTCATTGCCTGGATTACTGTAGTTGATTTCCCTCGCGAAAAGAAAATGGCGTACTTGAGAAAGGGTTATTTATCTTGAAGAATTTCTCAAGTTAAGGCTGGACGACTGCTTCAACCACCTTTCCAAAGATTGGAGATTATAGTGCACCAATTAATAATGCTATTAGAAGGAATATTGAAAAAATCTGAAATAAAGAATACTATTTAAAGATATTATTTTGTTCATTGGAGATAGAAGTTTATTTCAAGAAAAACCTGAATGGATTGAACATTCTATAAATAGTTTTTATTGTTTTTCTTATAAAAAGGTTCTCCAAAAAAGGGGTATTATGTAATGTGCTAAAAATACAAAAAGGCATTCTTCAATTAACAAATCGAATAGGAATAGCCCTCATAAAATACTTTATTGGGAATGAAAGATAAATTTATAGAAATTGAAAATTAAAGTACCCTTTTTTAAATATTTGTTTTTCACAACATGTTTCAACTTTATAATCATTTTCATATAGCCCTGAAATACAGGTAGCCCTAAACATTAAAGTGAACATTGTAAAAAGGGTTATAACATTATTATATCTGTATCTTCTTTGTACAATACTCGCAAATGTGGGCCTTATTTCGAGAACATTGATTGTATGTCAACTTTTACAATGTAGAATCTACTTTACAAGAAGTGTTGTGACCAGACACTATGCTTATCAGCGCAACCGTCGATTTGCTATTTTGTGTTGGCTACTGGCTAGTGGTAAAACTGCTTACGTACGAAAAGGCAGTCGCCATCGCCATTTTTGCTCCATTCCATTCCATCTTTCATACGCGTTTACATTGAATTTGATAGTTTTGCTACTGTAATTTTAATTAAATAGCAATTATGGGGGTTGCTCCTAATTGTTGTAATAATAATGCCCAAGGCTTTCGAACGTTTCGTTTTCCGTCTAGTAGTTCAAGAAGAAGTAAAATTTGGCTACAACATTTTAGACGTACCAACTACCAAGTAAAAACCAACCTCCAGACTGAGGTTAGTTTTACAAATTTTATAACTTCAACTTATATTATTCTCTAACACTATAAATTGAAAGTTGAACATGTTAAAAATCTCTATTCTGAATTAGAGATCGATCCATTATAACCTAGCTTTTCAACTTGAAAAATGCTGAGTAACTTGTAGATTATAATTTGGGAAGCAAGCCAAGCCTTGTTATGGTAGTTTATTTTAATTTATTATAAGAGAAATGATCTCACCATATATGAAATCAAAAAATAGATTCCACTACTATGGTTTCAATAAAGTTATGGATTATTATATGTTAGCAATAACAACTTGCTCTCAACAGTCAATGTTTGCAATGAGCCCTTCATAGCCCAAAAAATTTGCTTCAGTACAGTAAGTTAATTTTTTACCCAATAAAAGTCTTTCTTAGTATAGTAAAATTACTTTGTAGTTGATATTAATAAATACCCTAATGAGTTTAATCACATTTAGGCACATTACTATCTTGGTAAATTATCAAAAATGGTGAAAGTACAATAACTAAAAGAAAGTGTAAATTAGTCAATTTCAACTGTGGTGGGTGAAATCTCCAAATCACTTGATGCTGAAACATTATTATTTATTAACTAACTAACTGTAAAAGTGATCCGTACTAGATGATCCTGGATTGGCTTGTACAGCAACAGTATACGCCAATCTAGGATCATTTATCATTATGCTGATTATTTGAGTTTGGGCTGTAATTCACTCATTGTAATTCTCTATTTTTAAACCAACTTACTTTTTCTATTGATTGAATTGCCCATTCAGGTACTAGTGTATATTATTACCACCGCAGCTACAGATTATCAATTATTATTCTACATCAATTTTTAAAACTATACTGTATTTTGTCGATTGTTAGTAAGTAGGAAATAACTATAATGGTAACTTGATCAATACGTAAATGGTTAAATGTTAATAACGTTGTGATAAAAGATAAACTGTAACTGCGTTTGCGTTAGTACCCATGGTAGGCTACTTGTGTATTAATGCCACCGCATCTACAGATTGTCAATTATTTTTTAGTACATCATTAATTTAAAACTATATACTGTATTTTTGTCAAAAAAGTTTATTTTTCAGGGTTTACGTGCATTAACTTAATTCAATCTCATTTATACAGGTACATTTTAAGATAGTCAATGAGAGTCACAGCGAGCAGATGGGTGGAAAAAGTTAAAACCCAATTCTGTTCCAACCATATTTAATATGCCCAACCCACCAAAAATGTTGTCTACGCCAACACCACAATCTCACTACAAGGTAATTATTGATAGATATTTCACCCATTAGAATTATGAATGGAAATCTAACATTGTGTTGCAATGCAATAGCAAACTTATCATTATTTCAAGTAAATTTTAAAATAATTATTAATCTCTTTGAGGTTGATGGCCATTACACATATCAAAAATTATTCGATTTTAAATAAAATAGGCTATCTCAAAGTAAACGTAGTTAATTGTATAATCCATGTAAATTCAGTATTCATTTGTAATTCTTCATTTATTCATGTCAAAAAATGAGATTAGAATAATAGCAGCCAACTGACTATTGTTAGGTGTTAGGAATAGCTTAGGTTTGTTAAGAGTGTCACACAGCATAGAGACTCGTCTTTCCATGCTCTTTTCAACTATCAGAGACTACTAGGTGTTATTTTAAGTTGTGTACATAGAATTGAGAATACCCTTTTTCCTGATTTATTGTAAGTTGTCGAAGCTCCAATTTTTTTATAAATCTACTTTGTACTTGGTTTAATTATTAATAGTCCAGCCACTATATACATTGGTGCATGCAATTTATATTGTAGTTCTGATTTTTTAAATATATTATTTGGGTACATAAGAGATGTCCAGGACCAATTTTTAGATGAAAAATTTCCTTGTGCTAGATACAGTAGGGTGGCCCAAAAACCTCGTATTTTCGGCTCATTTTCCAGTTTTCAGCTATTTCTGCCAAATCTCGTTATCGGACAGAAAAATTTGTTCTCGCCTTTTTTCTAGATTATGAAGTTCTGAATAAAATGAGATCATTCGGAACTCTCTATCTCTGATGAGTACTGAGTTATGATTTTTCAAAAATAAGTGAAATTTGAAGGAACAAGGTGGCACCTATTCTATAGAATAATACCGTACAATTGAGCTTTATGTGACACAATAATTTATATCATTCTGATTCTCTGAGACTGCAATAGTATAAATATAATTCTATTTATACTCTGTCCAAACAGGCATGAGCCGCTCATGCTTTCTACAATTTTATTAGTACGAATTCAGTTGATTCTGAACTTGTTGACTGTTTGTTTCGGAAGTAATTGACTGTATCCATGCAGATCTCTTGCCTATTCTAGAATCTTGGGCATAGTCTATCGCTTACTTTTTGTCTTACTTGTCTAAAAGTAAGAAGACTGCCAGGGAACATGATACGCTGGCAATGAAGCCAAATACAGCACTGTAATAAAACAAAATACCGTATGCAATCTTCTCTAAGAAAATATTGTGTTTTAGTGAGTTCCTAACAGTGTTAAATTGTCAAAAAATAGTTGAATTTTAAAAATAGCTCCAAGTTTTCAAAAAATGGCATATGGTACAACCAAGTTGCTAACGATGCAAAGTATCTGGGTATGACCTTGTACGTGAAGCTTCGCTGAAGGCTCATGCCGAGAAGAGAGATCTTGAAAAGAAGCTTTATTGGCTGAGCGGAAGATACTCCAACTTTCCAATCCGAAACAAAGTACTCAGATATTGAAGCCAGTATGGATGTATGGTTTACAAATTTGGGGGTGTACCAAAGACAGCAACATTAATGTCATACAACGATTCCAAAACAAGGTGCTGAGGAACAATGTGGATTTTCCTTAGTATGCCAGGAACAGCGATTTTCGTGGGGACCTGCCTGTTGACCTGATGTCTAGAGGGTGCGGAGAGGCAAGAGGGGCGATCCAGCTGCTAGGAATCCAAAAGGAGGAAACCGTTGGAACTAGTGTAGTGCTTGTTCAAGTAGTGTCCAGTGAAAGAGCAGAGCAGTGATTGCGTGAAATCTAACTTTTAGTGCAGTCAATAGGTGTACTTATTAATTCAACAAAAACAGTAAGAGCTTCTAATGAGAAATTCGCGGTTTCATTTATCAAGTAGTATGTTAGGATAGAAAAAATTGCTCATTAGTATTTATACTAAAAAGCTGTAGTATTGAAAAGATTGAATATATAAAATAGCTATAGAATATAAATATAGAAAGCTATACACCGTGATTCAAAAAGAATACCACAACTTTGAAAATTGGTCTCTGCAAAGAATAAACGGAGAGTGGAGCACTATCCGTCATCGATTCGAGGAAGCTCTAAAGTTTTTTTAGTTGCATATTCCAGCAGGATGGAGCACTACTCCATTGACACTCACTCATCTGTCCGTGCCTATTTGAATGAAAACTATCCGAAGTAATGGATCGCCGCCAAGCAGCTCGAGACAGAGCACTTCATCACTGGCCTCCAATAAGCCCTCACCTCACCCCTGCGATTTTTTCTATGGGGGTACGTTAAAGATGAAGTGTATCGACCTCCTCTACCAGCTAACATTGAGGAGCTCAAACAAGAAATAACAGCAGCTATACAAACTGTTACGCCCGATATGCTACTGTGGGTGTGCAACGAGTTAGAGTATCGTATTGATATCACTTGAGTGTCTGGAGGGGGTCACATTGAACATTTGTGAACTTGTTTTCTAGTGAGGAAAATTTATTTTAATACTCTTAATTTTGATTTATAACCCAAGTTGCTATTATGTTTCCTTGATTAAATACAGATTTTCAAAGTTGTGGTATTCTTTTTGAATCACGCTGTATTATAGAACTTACTGCCGAGATCCACATGCCACCTTTAGGGCCGAGACACATTAGGCGTTTTTCAGACGAGTCGGCATGGCTCGAATATAAATATAGAAAGCTATATTATAGAAGTAACTGCCGAAATCCACATGCCACCTTTAGGGCCGAGACACATGAGGCGTTTTTCAGACGAGTCGGCATGGCTTGACAGGACAGGAAGCTCTCCGATTGGCTAATTGATTTGAGGTATCAAGAATCAGCCAATCGGAGAGCTTCCTCTTCTGTCGTGCCGTGCCGACTCTTCTGAGATACGCCTTGTGTGTCTTGGTCCTTAGGCTAGTGTGTGGTCAATCTTAGGGATGTTGAGAGATGAATGAGCCTACATTTTTGATAGTTTACAAATCACCGAGTTGTTGGTGGATTAATAATATTCACGATATTTGGTGGATAATATAATCACAATATTCGCAAGGAATACTTGAATGAAAACATTTTTGAAGCGGTCACCCATCCAAAAGCAGTACCGAATGCTTGCAGCAGCTCTTATAAAGCACTTGATCCCTCTCATTTTTGCAATCCTAGAGTTTTCTCTCTTTGGAATCTGTTTGCCAGTTGTATGTATTTTTCTATCAACAGAAAATAGACATCTCTATCTAGTTCAGTTAAACCTGAGCTTGCTATGCTATACACATCTTCAAAGTTGCCACTATTGAATTTAATTTTTACTTGTAAAAGAATTAAAAATGTAAATGTGTTACATTCACATACATCTTCAATGCTTACTTTTTGTATTTAATAGATAAATTATAGAAACAGTCACTGGGTGACATGCATCTTTCATGCTTCTCTATTAGACTTTTGATTGTTAATCTTGTAAAGGTAGTCATTTTGTATTGATTTACCTACCAATTTTACTTGTAAGAGATGCTTCTTATTAACTTATTATTGTATTAGATGATTGAATTGTTTCATGCAAGAAGTGTATCAGACCATCTAATAGTTGCAATCTTATTTTTAAACACTATTTTGATAATAATGTTCTTCTAAATTTCATATAAATATGCAATTATGGCATATAAATTATCTACTGAAATTATTCCTTCAGTGCTTTTTGGTCACTTGAGCTATTCAAAATTTAAAGTTTACACATAGAAATCACAGAATGTTGATAATTGGAAAAAATGGTCTAATGCCCCTTTTGCATGGAGCAATTCAACTACATAGCATCTTCAAGCTATTGTCAAATCCAATGGAAAAATAAAAGAAAGATTTAGAAGAAAAGATTTACTGGAAAAAATTACAAATAAAAAAATAAAATGAAAAATTACTAAAAAATAAAAAAATAGAATGAAATAAAAAAAAGATGAAAAAGATTTACTAGAAAAAACTACAAATGAAAAAAAAATAAAAAAAAGATTTACTAGAAAAAACTACAAATGAAAAAAAAATAAAAAAAATACTAAAGAATGAAAATGATGAGAAAAATACTAAATGAATGTAAAAATTGTGTTTTTAATATAGAAAAGATAATGAAAAGAAACTGAGTTACATGCATATTCTATGCTTAACCTATAGATTACTCAATTCATGTTACAACTGTTCAATGCTCTGTTGATTGTTAATTTTGTAAGGACAGAGTTATTGTCTAATGATTTTCCTTCTTATGTAAAAGATGCTTTTTATTAACTTATTATTGTATAAGAGAATTGCTTGATCCAAGAAGGGTATCATTCCATACTCAATTAGATGCAATCTCATATTTAAATCTATTCTTATATGAATATTCTTTCAAATTTCATGAAAATATGCAGTTATGGCATTTAAATTATCTACTGAAATTATTCCTTCAGTACTTTGGTAACTTGAGATATTCAAAATTAAGATACACTCATAAAAATGTTGATAATTGAAATTAAAATGGTCTTATACCATCTTGCATAGAGCAATTCTCAACTATTAGCATCTTGAACCTATCATTGTAGAAAATGGAAAGTAATTGTAAGCTATTACTTGCATCTTCTATGCTTCATTTCTATACTAATCCATAGTTATTACATCTCCAATGTTTCCTCGATTAAAAGTCAATTAAAAATGTGGAAGAAACCTGTTCAAAATATATTTTGTAGATGTGTATAGCATGGCGTGCTCAAGCTATTATGATCAGATCAGATCAAATCAGATTTTCAAATATTTTATGTGCGACTTGCACTTGGTACTCCTATTGAAAGGGTGACCACTCATGGTCAGTCAAATTAACTCCAATTTATATTCTTGAAATTCACTCCACAGTCGTTCAGAATATTCCTGAAACTAAAGTTCATCCATCTCTCATCATTATCTTTCTCATGCATCATATTATATTATATTCTATCCATGCACAAGCCTAAGTCTCATTAGAGCATCAATTTCAGCAACGATAGACGATAAAAATAATTATTGACTGAGCGAAGTGAGGTCTAAGATTCAAGTCGACGGTTTGGCATTTCTCTTAATGTTTAAATGTTGCGCATTTACGGCGAAACGCGGTAATAGATTTTCATGAAATTTGACAGGTATGTTCCTTTTTCAATTGCGCGTCGACGTATATGCAAGGTTTTTGGTAATTTTGCATTTCAAGGATAATATAAAAGAAAAATGGAGCCTCCTTCATACGCCAATAGGTATTAGAGTAAAAATCAGACTATAGAATTATTGATCATAAATCAGCTGACAAGTGATTACACAGATGTGTGGAGAAGCCAGTCTATTGCTGTATCTCCATAAGGTCTATAGTTTCAATCAGGTACTTGTGGATGAAAATACTGCGTGAGGTCTACTGCTCACAGAACTACTAGTAAAAATCTTTTGAGATTTTGTGCTATTGATACAAGATACAATAATTCTATTTCAGACGGTTTGTCTTGTAGAAAAGCTACTTGACATAACCTTACATCAATGATCAAACTAAATTTGAATGATGGGTGTGGTACAGAGGCGAACAAGACCTAACTCTGGCTAGTAAAGGATATCGTCATCTCATTCAAACACAAGCAGACCCTGACACCCATATGGATGTATGAAATACAGCTGTGGGGCTGTGCCAGCAAGAGCAATGTGAATGTTACTCAACGGTTCCAGAACAAAGTTTTGAGGAACATCGTTGATACTACAAGCTTCATCCGAAACGATGTGATTCACATAGATCTGGAGGTGGAGTTTGTCTTATCAGAAATTGGGCGCTTCGCACGCAAGCATGCAGACAGGATACAACGGCATGAAAATGAAGAGGTCGTTCTCCTACTTGACAACACACTTATGCTGCGCAAATTGAAGCGGACAAAAACTTTCAAGTTGTGTAGTGTTGTGGAGTGAAAGTGTCAAAAGCAGAGCAGTGTAAAGTGTGAATGTGTTTATACATAACTCTATTGCATCCTTTTTACTATGCTGTATTTGGCTTCATTGCCAGCATATTATGTTTCCTGACAGTCTTTGAACTTTTTGACATGTGAAACAAAAAGTAAGCGATAGGCTATGCCCAAAATTTCAGAACAGGCAGAAAATCTTCATGGATTCAGTCAGCTAGTTCCGAATCAACTAAATTTGTACTAATCAAATTGTAGCAAGCAATGGCGAAATAGCATGATCACTGCTGATATGATGACTGACAATGGAACTACCCATTGTAAATGAACAAACCCAAAGTTCAACTCTAAGCTTTGACCTAGTACCTCGAAATTCTGCTGTAATTATTTTAATTCTGCTGTAATTATTTTAAATTCACTAAACCTGCACATATAATATTGATAACCTTGTTTCGACTCATAGTTCTTATAAAATATAGATTAATTACTGCATGAAAAGTATTGCTTCCTATTGAAAACTTGTAATGCTCTTAATTTATGTTACAGGAACGAAAATATTGATTCATTATTTAGGGTGTGTGCACAAAAGTAAATCGAGGTTGAGTAGTAAAGGAAAGTGCTAAAAAGTCGTAAGTCTGCCTCCTGAAGTATATCTTCATTTTATTTCATTTCACCAAGAACGCCTGATGTTTCAAGTTGCAGCGTTCTTGAGAGGATATGGATATAAACCTCCTAAGACCGCTCAGACCGCTGACCTCTCTCTGTGTGCACACACCCTAAACATGCAAAAAGTCCCTCAATATAATAACGCTTTTCCACTCTTCCATTTTGTTTACTATTTAATTCGTGGTTAAAAGTTGACTATAAAAAAATATTAAAACTTCAAGGGACATTATTTTATCAGACATTACAAAACTCTAGTGAGTGTAGTTAGTTCAGCTTTCGCAAGTAAATTTTTAAAATTAATAGTCAATTAATCCTCTTTCTTGTTTTCAAATATTTTTTTCTTACTCTATTATTATTCCTCGTATTTATTTTTGTTTCATATTCTATTTTAATTTGTATTCGTTTCTATTTTTTATTATGTTTTAATTTCATATTTTGTTCTCATCTATTTATTTCTGATGTCCAGGTGGAGACAATATAGTGGATTATTGGTATTCCAGCTCAGTCTGTCTGTCCAATGCTACTCCTGGAAGCAGGTGCCAACATGATTATCTGTTGATGATTGATTGATTGATTCAATGTTATATTATTATGCCGCACCTACATATTGGCCCAACGTGGGCCAGCGTCGGCCAATGTGTGGATGGCTGGTTTGCCAGCGCTGGCCTTCGTTGGCTATCGCTCCGATTTTTTACGAGCGGAGGCCAGCCCAACGAAGGCCAACCAAGGCCAGTGCTGGCAAACCACTCATCCACACTTCTCTACTAATGCATTCTGTTTCCTGCTTTGTTGTCTCATTTGCTGTTTTTTCTGAGTGATTGACTTGCTATAGGCCTAATTGCTACTATTAATCAGCTTTGTGATATTTTGTTATTGATTTTTATCGTATTCATTCCAGTTGATATTTTCAATTTCTATCATGGATATGTCGCTGGCTACCGCTGGCCTTGATTGGGCACGCAGTGTGGACG
>NW_024090283.1:0-2500 GCF_014356525.2 Nilaparvata lugens
GTTTTAGTTTTCTTTTGTTACGGTATTAATTAATATGAGAGTTAACTGGGAATAAATTTGTTATAATTTGATTTATGTCTTTCGTTGGGCTCTTAGTATTTCTTCACTATTAAGATTTCATGTAATTGAATCAATAAAGAACATGTTAGTTCGTTACCAGTTAAGCTAGGCTAGAGAGATCAGGCCGGATTTGAGTGATGCATTTATTGTTGAAGCAGTGTGAGCGAAGTGTAGGCTTCTTACCTCTATTAGATTGGTGTATTTTATTCATATTGGAACTCTATTTGAACTGTACAAAAATGTTAATGGTGACCCTAGTTCTTAATCATCGTTGTACCGATCTCGTTGGAGATTTCGCTGTTTATCATATAAACGTAATAAAGAGGCTAGTGATAAGTATAAATAGCTCAGCCGTATTATTAGAATTTAAGAACCTATTATACCTGTTAGCCAAAGAAAATTTTATATTAGGTTTAGCTATTTTGTATTTAAAGTGAATGGTGATATCATAATTAAATGTAAATAATAGTAATTTCCAAGTATTCTATCAAATACATTGAATGAATATGCAATTCCCCATGAATTTTACATCAGCAAACTGTACTTGAAAACTATTCCTTTAATTCGTTTAGTAATCAAATAAAACAGAAATCCGAGTTGAATCATCGTAAGAGTGATAATTCAACAAGATTAGTGAATATGAAATAATTGAACAATACACAAATAAACTGTTTCAGCTTAATTGACTGTCATAATAGACTGTCATAACTTCTTTTACAAAGTTGGAGAAAATTTTTAATCTTCGACATACAAATCGAGAGATCTTGATATTCACTTTAGGAGAATATTGAGGACTTTCTCGAAACAGGGAATACTTTGACGTTTCATGAAGAAATCAGTTTTGAAGTTTCATATAAAATAAAGTTCACCAAAGAAGTATGATATCAGTAGAGCCCCTGAGTCTACCAAGGCTTTCAAAGTTTATGGAAATGTAGCCAATGAAGATCGGTTTCAATTTATTAATAGTTCCTTTTTTGTTACCTGGAAAGCCGTCGATAACCTAGATGCGCAATATTTGTGTTGTAGCCTGAAGAACAAAATTATTTGAGTAACGATTAACGAGACATTCATAAATCAAAATTTGATTCTGGGAGCTCATCAGGAAAAATCCAATTTTTGAGAATAATGTTATTGTTCATTACCTACCCTAATCAAAATGAACTTTTAAATCCTCAAAATTCTCACTGAGAATCATATAGTCAGGAATAATATATTATCAATAATTTTTATTGAAAAACATATTCATTAAAATAATAGGTGAAAGACCAACAAGCACTGCCCAGAACTTCTCTCCCCCGAATTTTCATTCATATAATTGTCCAAAAAGTAGGTTATTATTGTGTTTTACTTTGGATAATGAAAACACTTCCACTTTCAACCACAGTAACTATATAATCATTATATTGTTCATATAGTTACTGCATTTCTAACTAGTGTGATAGTCTACTGATCATGGCCATAGTAGATATTATACCAATATTAGATGTAACTTGTATTTTTTCCTTTAGCGCTGCTCTTGAATATGAATAAAAATAGAAATCTAACTACCATTTTTAAAATTATTAAGCTACAAAATGTTTCGGCTATAAGATGTCATTGTAGATAATATATGGATAATGGCATCATATAGCCGAAATATGTTGTGACTGAATAATTTTAAAAAGGGGTACTTAGATTTCTAATTCTATTTATAGAGGCAACTTGTATAATTAAGGGTAACTAATATAATACCAATTAAATAAATTTTAAAAATGGATGAATCAAGGTGAACCTAGGTAAATGTCCAACTTACAAGGTACAAGGTCGGAGTTCAACTTCAGTTCAGGAATACGTTTTGAACAGCAGTTTAAATAGCTGTATGAAATTTTTTCCAAACCAGAACGAATGGTTTCCCAATAGACTGTTGATTATAAAAATGCCAGGGAAATATTACTCAAGTGAAAATGAATATGAATATAATTTTCATCAGGCAGAGTTAAGACTATGAAGTCTTCTCTACCATTCAATGACCTACGCCTCAAAATTATTCTGATTTTAAATCCAAATTCACAATATTTACAATCACAAACAATAAGAAAACGAAAACACACAGCTCAGGAAGATGAAAAATAATGAATAAAAAATAAATAATAGTATGTTTTATTAGAAATTCACGTCGAATATTATTGTCATAAGTAGATGAGAAAAGCGGGAAACTACATAGATTCCTAACAAACAAGGACAATACAAACATGTTCATCCATTCTTTCCAAAAAAGTTTAAAATATTTACATTTACTGATGTACCGACTATTACATGACTTCTAAATGTCGAACTCTTTTCAAGACGCAGGTCTTTTTCTTCAATGTAGAGGGAGTGAACTAAATTCACTCAGGAGTTTCAAAGTACTTGTAAGTTAGTAAATTAGATTTGACTCTAAAGGTGCGTACAGATATACGCC
>NW_024090283.1:7500-54304 GCF_014356525.2 Nilaparvata lugens
AGGTTGGAAAAGATGGTAAACCTCCAACCTTGAAGTTTGAGAAACATGTGCAAAAGTAAAGAGTACCTGTTGTAGCATACGCCGATTTTGAGTACATCCTGGAGAAACCTGATGAAGACAATGAACAATGGATTGGTGAAGCTACTAAAGTTATCGGGGATGTTTCACAGAGACAAGTTCTCACAGAGACAAGTAGTGGTTTTGAACGATATTAGTGTCACAGAGACAAGTTTCACAGGAGCAAGTATTTCTATCAATGGCAGTCTCACAGGAACAAGTTCCCACAGGGACAAGCAGTTTCATAGAGACAAGGTCTCCGTCCAAAGTAGTAGCGCTATAAATGGCAGTCTCACAGAAGCAAGTTCCCACTGGAACAAGGTGTTTCACAGAAGCAAGGTCAGTGTCATAGAGACAAGGTAGCGAATGTAGGATGAAGTTAGGCGTGTTGCCTACATCTGAACTTGAAGGCACTCCATTATTTGTTCTAATAAATTGAATGTCTGCTGTTTTTTAATCATGCAGGTATATGATTATGATTGAAGGTTTATCATATAAGATAGGGATGGGTTGGTAATCTATTAGAATTAGATGGAAGATAACTTAAATAAATAAATAAATAAATTGAGTTCTATGCAAATGTAATATATTTCTACCAAACTCCAAGATAACTATTCCAATATATCTAATACGTATACATATAACCTTCAACCCGAAAGAGTAATCAATATGAATATGAAATGGAATATATAAAAGCCAAATAGCCTACCACTGACCTATTCATCACCGCTTCTTAAAAACCACATGACCAAAATGGTTTTTCATTATAATTCCTTCTTTCGTAATAAATTGTTTATGCTTTTGTACTCCTGAGCGAAGCTCGGTCCCCGATATTATGAGCTAATCATCTCTTCTTTTTCCGAGCTGCGGTCTCGAATTGTAAATTCAAATTGATATAATATTAACTCCAGACAGTCACAGAGTAAAGCTGCGTCAACACCAATAGATTCTATAGATTCTATTAGATTGAACATAACTTATCATACACATGATGAACATATGTGTTTTTCATGTGCCGTTCAATCTATAACAATCTGTGAGGATTAAGTTATTAACATTTCGTGAATAACTTTGGTGTAAACGCAGCTTTAGATGCCAAGATTTATCATGGCGTTCCGAGTTACGGATGATAATGTCGATGAAAAACTTCATTTTCCTCATAAAATCTTTCCCATAAAAAATTTAACAGATTGTTGTTCTACAAGCGTCTCTACATGTTACAAAATGAAAATCCCAGTGAAAAACAAAAAGTGCCACTTGATAATTCCCAAATCATCTTTTTAATCGAAGCTCTGATTCAACTGAGCAATAACTTTCTGAACTTACTGAGTTAATAAAGTAACATTTAAAATTATCATAAGCGCAATGGGACTTGGGATTCCATCAATTCAGAATAAGTATTATACCGGTATTCATTTTTACAGGATTGAAGTAGTGCAACATTTAGATTAGCACACCAATAGATTTTATTTGTAGCGGAGTGAGTTCATTACTTTCATATCAAAGTTCTACTTTTTCCATTATGATATAGTATATTGACGACTACTGCAAAACAATGTCTGGTAGCCCTGGTAATGTAATGTAATGTATGGTTGATTGGAAGTCTCCAACCAGCCTGATCAGATTTCTTAGTTTGACTTGATCTATGTTTGACTGATTGGCAAACATTTTATAAAAGCCCTGATATTATTACAATGACTTTATTCCTAGTAGATAGCATTTCTAGTAGGTGGCTGAATATTCTCGTTACCACATTGCAAAGGATGTTCAGTGAGGTCTACTGTTATCTGGACTACTAGAGTATTGTAACTCCTAATGTCAGATTGAGTAAGAGCTTGAAATTTATTCCTATCTAGTGTACTCCATGTTCAATAATCTGCCTTTATCTTTTATTAGAAGAAACTTGCCTCTGAATAAATTGAAAAACGCACTAAATGTAATTCTGAATGAAAATGCTTATTGTTCCGTAAATCAATTTTCAAATTGTTGAAAATATGATATTCAGTGCTGTGAGTTTATAAATAGTTTATGTCTTTTTTCAATGTATGACTTAATTTATTCAATTGTACTGGGTGATGATAATTATGACTTGATAAGACTGATTTGATGAATGATAACACTATTCATAAGATGACTACTAAGATGTTATGAATTGAATTGCTCATTTATTGTATAAAAGACTATAAGCTGAATCCTTTAGACAAGGCCTATTCGCCTAATCTACATCAAAATTGTTTGTATTTATCGGTCAATATATTTCTTATTCCTAGACGCCAGCTAAGAAAGGGGTTTCAATTTTCGTAGAATAAGCACGTAATTCAAAACTGTATGTTTTTCAAAAAATGTTGTAATTTCAAATTCAAATTTCGTTTATCACACACATAGGCTATACGAGAATTAAGAATTAATGAGAAAGTGTCCCGGAATAAGGTTTATGATTTTTGTTCTTATACTGATTTTTGCTCTGTATTTATACTAAGTGACATATTTATCAGTGATGGCTCTTAAACTGTAGGTTTATTATTAAATAACGAGTTTGGAGCACCAGAAAAATGGGATTACATTTTATTATAATAAATATTCAAAATTACGTTTCCAACCCACAATTATTGTCTTATTGTCATGTCCCTAAAGTTACTGTAAACCATATCGGTTGGGACTAATCAAGGTTTATTTAGGGTGGTTTTAATAATTATTAGTTTATGTGTTACAAATAGTTCACCTAGATTTAGATGGCAATTAAAACATTATTGATCTAACTAAAGCATGATATTAGTGTCAAAGACAGAAATCTGCGTTTTAATTCATTATCATGTGAGAGAGAGAGAGAGTGTGAGAGAGAGTGAGCCCGAAGGAAAAGGTATGTGTAAGAGAGTGATGTGGTTGAGTGGGAGTGACAGAGTTCGATATATTATATGCTATATGGTGGGTGAGGAATAATAGTGTGTCCCTTACGCTACACTCACAAATATATATATATATATATATATATATATATATATATATATATATATATATATATATATATATATATCTATAGTACATAAACCATATCCATAGATTTTGGAAGCGGCATGCTATCTTTTCAATCTTTTGAAACAGAATTTATTGTCTAAGGTTGGTGAAAGAAGTTTTCTGCATTCCATAACAACAATCTGCAGACTGACGTCTCGGGTATTAGAACCAAAAGGCCTTGCTTTATAGAACTATAAATACTCATTCAGTATTACAATGCCTTGCTTCCATGAAACAAAGCAAATGTTTCCCGTTAGGTACTTCTGGAAAGCCCGGTCAATTTGTCATCGGTGGTGTCCAGGTAGAACTACCCTGCTCATAGACTATGTTTACTGAAGCGTAAAACCAAAGTTAACCAAATGCTTCTATTTCTAAAAATTCTATTGCCAGGTATAAAGTACTGCACTTTGGCGGCAGGAAGAAGATGATCAATAATAAGGAGAAAAAATAGAGATAGGAGAAGATTATAACCGTTGAGTACACTATTTTATCTATAACCACTCTTTTGACGAATTGAAAACTTATAAATTACTGGTGGTACTCCCATACAGTAACAGTCAGGGGTGTATTCAAATACCGTTGGATAACATCTTTCCAATATTGTTACATTCATCTAGAAGTATATAATCTGTTCTTTCTTACATTGATATCACTTATGTATAAGTTACTGCAGAATCAAAATTATTTTATATTGACTGAACAATTAAAAGTCACATTGAAATAGTTATTTTGGAGTTTGGTGGAATAATACATTTACATGGAACTCAATTTATTCATTAAAGGCAATCTACATAATTCTAATAGGTTCTGGTAACACATAATGATAAAATAGGTGTTCAATGAATTAATGAAGCCTAACAACTTGAAATATATTTCAAATTATTTAAGATTAAATTGATTCTACCTAGTCAGGCGTCAGGCTAGTCAGCTTCACATTTGTACATGTATCATTGTATCGAATTAATAAATATTTGATGATTTTGGTAAAACAACATTTTAATCCTGGACTAGTAGTTCTATGAACAGTAGACCTCGCGCAGTTATAAAACACAGCCTCGTCTCATACTGTCCATAAGAGTAAATCCTGTTTGTATGTTGTGTCGGCAAGATGTCGGTGTGAAAACGGCTAATGGCTGTTGGGGTTAGTGTATCAAAAATATGCTAACATCAAAATCTAATCTCCTTCAACTTACTGGCAACAGGTCAGACCGAGTTGAAAGCAGATAAAGGTCGAGAGAAAATCGCATGCTATTAATTGCATGCAATGAATAGTCAACACGACAGCTGATTTTTTACTAAGTTACATTGATATATTAATTGCATGCGTTATTGCATGCAATTAAAAATCCACTCAACAGCTGAATTATTATGGACTAGCCGTCAGGCTCGCTTCGCTCGCCATATACGTCTAGCCAGGGGGCTCCGCCCCCTGGACCCCTGACTGGATCGTTCAAGGATGAGATCAGATGGATGATTTCATTTGAGCATTTTTATCATATGTTAGGACAATCCAGTCGGGGGTCCAGACTAAACGTCTGGCTAAACGGATATGGCGAGCGAAGCGAGCCTGACGGCTAGTAATATAATATTTCCAGGATTGAAGTAGCAGTGCCCAATCAATTTTTCCGCGATAAATGCATTTAAATCTTCAACTTGGTGTCAACTAACTAAAGTCAACTCAACTTAATGCCAACCTGACAAAATTATTAATTTAGTAGCCAGTTAACAACTGTTTCGAAGAGGTACTCTATCTAGATTATAGCTCTATAGTAACATATGATATATGATATGGAAATTTCAATTATAATCAAGAGATTGGGAGAAGAAATACAAGAGATACATGCTAAAAGACGAACTTTAAACCTCACACTTTACTTTAAAACTTTTACACTCACATTGAACCATAAAAAAAGTTCATTCATAGCTTTTTCCCCTACTGCCGGATCACAACCAACAAATTTAAGATTGCAAATTCATGATGCATCATGCAATTTGCCTGCTGCGCTGGATCATTGTCAGTGCCCAATGATTGATAAGGTGGACCATGCTAGGTATCTGGGTGTTATAATTGATTCTCATCTTAGATGGAATTATCATATTGATGACAAATGCAAAAAATTGAAATACCTCATTTTCAGATTCTACAAAATCAATTTGATAAATGACATAGAAATAACTAAATTAATCTATATAGCGTATGTACAATCTATTCTACAGTATGGGATTCTGGCGTGGGGGGGAGCCGCGGGCTGTCATATAAACAAAATTTTTGTAATGCAGAAGCACATAATAAGGGCAGCTTTGGGTAAACCTAGACTCTATCCAAGTAGTGAGCTTTTTCGGGAATTGGGAGTACTTACTGTTAGGGAATTATATAGTAAAAATATTATCCAATATGCATACAAAAGTAATTTCAGACTAGAAATACGAGATACACCATACAACCTACGAGACATAACGATAAACCAGCAAAGGGTAGACTTAGATGTATGCAGGAAACAATTCAAATACAGAATGAATAAAATTATGCGTTTAGTTCCAATGAGAATAGTAGAGATGAGCTGCAAAAAATATCACACTAGAGAATTTGATGATTGGTTGAAAGCAAATACTATATTGTAATCCTTAAAACAGTAACCCTATCTAACAATATTTGCTTCAAACTAAAAAGTGAGCTGCCATCTTGAAGAATAAAAAAATTCAAATAAATGAATAAATTGAGTTTTTTATAAATTGAGCTGAATTTCAATCCGGGAAAAAAAATAAATACGAGAATAAATCATCTAAACTTCAGTGTATTTGCTGTTATCATATTGATTTACATTTGCTTCAATCTAGAAAATTTTATGAAAACAGGAAATATTATTTCATGATAGAAAATAAATACAGTATACAAAAACAAATAGAGTTTTAGGGTTTCTGCAGATCACCATCAGAAATAAAAATAAAATAAATGAGGGAAAATAATAAAGGGAGAGTATATCCCTACATTTTTACAATAAATTCCCCCTACAAGGTCGATTATTGTTATGTAATGTCTACTGCTTCACTATTGTTATATATATATATATATATATATATATATATATATTGTTTTTAATGTAGAAGTTATATCATTGTGACTCAGGTTTATGCTACAAGAAGATTATCATTGTGATATGCCATTGTTACTTCTGGTTCTGTTTTTATAATTAATATACTCAAAAAATTTACGGTATTGTATTTTTCATCATTGTAAAAAATAAGCACAACTCGCACTCCGCGCTCAGATTTTTCTTTGCGGGTGCTATTTTTCCGTAAATTATTAGTTAATTTTTGTTTTGTAAAGTGTTTTTATGGAAATAAATTTTGATTTTGATTTTGATTTTGATTTTGAAACCCTTAAAAACCACCCTTAGAGTTAAAATATTGCCAAAAGATTTCTTAGTGCGCCTCTAAAGGGCCAACTGAACATACCTACCAAATTTGAACGTTTTTGGTCCGATAGATTTTTAGTTCTGCGAGTGAGTGAGTGAGTGAGTGAGTCAGTCAGTGAGTGAGTGCCATTTCGCTTTTATATATATAGATGATTCTATTCTGATTTTTACTGTAATATTGGCGTTCGAAGGAGACTTTACCTATTGTATTAACCTTAAAATGCAAAATTTTCAAAAAACCTTGTATATACGTCGAGGCACAATTTAAAAAGAAATATACCTGTCAAATTTCATGGTAATCTATTGCTGTGTTTCGCCGTAATTGCGGAACATATAAACATAAAGAGAAATGCAAAGCCGTCGACTTGAATCTAAGAACTCATTTCGCTCGGTCAATAAATCGAAATTTTAAGAAACCACAAATATCCTGGATGAAAAGGGGAATCAATTGTTATGTATAGATTTGAATCTGAATGTCTAGGATCCACTAAACAGTCTACTAAATTCATCATTTTTTCTCCACAGGAGAAACGTTAAAAGCTGGCTTCAAATGATGTCACCACATTATTAACATATGTAAATTATATATTTATATATGTATGTCACGTGGATTGAAGGAGCGTTGTTTGTGACGTTGTTTGTTGATTGAAGGAAGATTCTATTTTACTATTTAAATAAATCATAATGTAATTTACTTATCCACTTCGAGATTTACGTAGTGATAATAAGTAGGAAATGAAATGTATAGCAAACACTTCAGTTGCTATGTAGGCCTACTGTATTGTATTCTGTAGTGTCTTATTTTTTACTAAAATGATGAAGTATCAGAAAATACTATCATTCAGCATTGTTATGTATTATTTTCAATGTCAATTTTTCCTCTTTCTTTTCAATAATTTAAAATTTGTTATTATTTAAATAAGTAGATAACTTAACTATTGTTTGTTTAATCATATTATTTGTATTTATTTTTTTCGTATTGTTATAATACTTGATAGAGAGTTGAGTGTAAGAGAGGGTCGACTGCGCCCTAACTTCGCTTTCTAAGAAAAATAAAGGCAGTCATTCTATTCTATTCATGTCACCATAATATATATGTATATATATAAAAAAACAGATGACATCTAATTTATTAGAGCAAATGGAATGCCTTCATCTTCATGTGTAGGCAACACACCACACCAACCTTGTTCCTGTGAGACTGACCTTGTCTCTGTGACACTACACTTGTTCGAATGGGACTCTACCCCTCTTCTTGTTCCACTGACACTACTTGTTCCAGTGAAACAGACCTTGTCTCTGTGAGACTCACCTTGTCTCTGTGAGACTCACCTTGTCTCTGTGAGACTCAACTTGTCTCTGTGGGAACTTGTTCCTGTGAGACTGCCATTTATAAAACTACTTGTTCCTATGAAACTTGTCTCTGTGACACTAATATTGTTCAAAAACACTACTTGTCTCTGTGAGAACTTGTCTCTGTGATACGGACCCAAGTTATCCAGTATCATCGGGCAATGAGTTATTGCCTCTACTTTGTTAGAGATAAGGACTTGCTTCCATCATGGCTGACAATCACTAACCTAATCCCTCATGAGCCAATTGTCTACAGGGGTCCTGATGCTGCCAGACATTTCATGAAGACCCTCACCATGTATGCAAAAGAGTTAGATGAGGCAATTGACTGCAGGAATATCAAGTTGCTCCCACTAACCAAAAGAGAGCAAGCACAACATAATGCAGCCGACTTCTGTGAGGCCTGCAATGAACGGTTCAATGAAGATAAGGTGTATGACCATTGTCATATAACTGGTATCTACCGGAATGCATTATGCCGTAAATGCAACCTGCAGCGACAACGACAATCATTCATACCAGTGTTTCTCCACAACTCATCAAACTATGATACACACCTTATTATTCCAGAGCTGGGTAGAGATAAGGATCAGCTGTTTGTCATCCCAAACTCGTTGGAAAAGTATATATCATTCACCAAACGAATATCTACAAAAATGCACCTTCGATTCATCGATACATTCCGGTTTACACCTGATAGTTTAGACAACCTGGTCGCTAACCTAGTCAAATCAGCATCGAATCCAGGAGACTTGACCAAAGTGCTACCACATACTGCCAAGGTGTTCACTGAGCAAAGCTGATGAGAAGAGGTATATTCTAGATGATGGAATTACAACTCTTGCATATGGACATTACAAGATCCTCACTCCAGCACACAAGGATGAGGAGAAGGAGGAGGAGGAGGAGGAGGAGGAGGAGGAGGAGGAGGAGGAGATGATTGACTCTCAAGAAATTCTCAAGGCAGCTAGCAGTACTACCACAACTAAACGTTTACATTCCTCATCACATGATGAGCTCATTGATAGAGTCAATGAGGCAGCTAGCAGTACTATCCCTGCTAAACGGTTATGTTCCATATCAAATGATGAGCTAGCTGATATGAACAATGACTATGAAATAGATGGTGATGCATCTCAGTACAGCATTCTGAAAAAATTGTTCAAAGACTGAGTGGGAGGATGATATCATTTCTAGGAATAGATGATGATGTCATTTCATGTGTTAAGGATAGTATAAAAGGAGGAAGCATTGTTCTATTATATTCAGTCGATGGAAATCTTGTGAGAAGAAGTGTAAAGCAGTGATTACAGTTTGTGCAAAGTTTTTACAGTGATGGGTGATCAATCTCATGTCTGGGACTATGAACTTCAGAGACGGAAATCATTCAAAAAATGGAGAAATATTTCGCCAGCACTTTCTGCAGAGAATCTTGCTGCACAAGGCTTCTACTACACTGGTGAGAGTGATACAGTATGCTGTGCATTTTGTCACATTTATATTAGTCATTGGACTGAGTCCGATAATCCAAGAGAAGTTCATAAAAATGCTAGTCCAAATTGTAGATTTATACTCAAAAGACTGACACACAATGTCGCCATTGCCGATGAGAGGGGTGATTGGATGCTTTCGTATGATGATCGTTTAAAGTCATTCAATGATGGTGATGAGGAAAACGCAAGCGTACTAGCGGAACAAGGGTTTTTCCAAGACATACACGGATATGTGCAATGTGTGTTCTGCAAAATGATTCTAGACTCTGTCAGCAGAAAACCTTGTCACATGGACTTCTGCCCTAAATGGTGTGAACAGGAAAAAGCGAAGGAGGATGCTGAAAAAAGATGAGTCATCTATTGTGTGGGAGGAGGAGGAGGAGGTATAAAAGGAGAAGGCGGCAGCTATCAATCATTATTCTACAATCATGACGCCTACAAGCATCTACCAAGCAGCGCTCTACCTCGTGCTAGCACTCAGTGTCAGTGCACTGGATCCAAAGTATAGGAGTGAAGACTTTCTAGCATCCAGGGAGCATGGACTGGATACATACAACATTTTCCACATCAGACAATGTCTGATGTCATCCAGCAAGTTCAACCACGACCTTGCAACAATGTACAATGATGTTAGCAACTGGTACTTAAAAATCGCAGGAGAGCATGAAGTGGGGGAGGAACTGTGTCAACAAATCCACTGTGCATATGATCTGCGCAACTGTCTCCACCCATCATTCACATCGCTGGAATTCCTTGAAGCAGTTATTACAAAGTCAGTCGAGGTGTGCTCAGCCTACTGTCAACATGGGCTGTCAACAACATCCAGTACTTCAATCAGCAATGGCGCCAGCAGATCCTGAATCACCATGCCCTTGCGGTGATTGCATGTTTGTCATGAGTGCAAGGTGGAGTGTTGAGCCACTATTCAACATTGGAGAAGGATATTATGATCCTTTTGGAACTTTCGAGAATTTTGCTGATGTGATTTCTTCAACATTCCCAACAGCTACACTTCATCCTTGTCACAATAGACAGATGATGATTCTGAACTTTCCTTATAGCTTTGCATTTTGTGAAATGTGTACTAATCTAGGACCATTATTTGACTATGTGCTGTTAAACCTCGATGATTGAGATGTTATTTATATATGTCTGATAATATTCTTTGTATCCAATGTGTACTAGAGTATGACTACAATATAATCGTATCAAATCAACTGTCTCTTATTGCTCAAACCTCTGAATCATGTAGAAGTAAGAGTACAAGGCGTCTCACATCCTGCACTATCAAAGTGTAGAGGTTATGAAAAGAAAAAAGTTGCAATCTCTATCCTCTTCCACAGGATATGGAGAATGTTTGGATTAGCATAATAGACTATTTAAAGTTGATGACATAGATTTTATCAGTCAGTATGGATAAGACTGTTATAGCGAGAGAGCTGCACAAGCAGGCTCGTAGGAGGTTCCCTACACGAATGGTTACTGTGAAAGGTCTTGATGATCTTTATCAGGCTGATCTTGTAGAGATGCTACCATATGCAAGACAGAACAAAGGCTATAGATATATTATTACAATAATCAATTGTCTTAGTAAGTTTGCTTTTGCTATACCAATTAAAAGCAAGTCAGCTGATGAAGTGGTTAAGGCAATGCAGCCTATATTTGAACAGAATCCCATGAAGAATTTGCAAACTGATGACGGAAAGGAATGGTTTAATAGTAGGTTTCAACAGCTTATGCAAAAGTATGGCATCAATCATTATTCAACTTTTTCTGATAAGAAAGCATCTATAGTTGAACGTTTCAATAGATCGCTCAAACATCTTATGTGGACAAAGTTTACTGAACAAGGAACCTATTTGTGGACAGGCATCCTAACCTCACTCTTGAAAGAGTATAATGAACGGGTCCATCGAACAACAGGTATGCGGCCAGTTGACGTTAAGAGCAAGAAGCATGAGAGGCTGTTGCTTTCCAGGCTCAGCAAACAAAGGCAAGAATATAAGGAAAAGTTGGTCAGCAAACCTCAAAACAAGTTTTATCCAGGTCCTAGTCAGAGTATTGAGCCTGGTGATAAAGTGAGAATCAGCAAGTATAAAAAGACGTTTGACAAGGGATATCTAGCCAATTGGACTAATGAACTGTTCACAGTAAGACGTGTGCGACCTACAGTGCCTGTAACCTATGAATTGGAGGACTATAGAGGTGAACCCATTGAAGGAGGATTCTATTCTGAAGAAATTGTAAAGACAAAAGTGCCCAGTGTTTTCGAAATTGAAAAAGTGTTGAGGAAAAGAGGGAATAAACTGTTGGTACGTTGGAAAGGATATAGCTCCAGTCACGACTCATGGATTGATAAGAACGATCTTGTGTAAGATGAAACAGGTTGTGCAACAGAAAAACCAGTTTAGAGTTATCGATTTTGACAAAGTGATTAGGGGGTGTGGCTTGGTGGAAATGGATACAAAGAAAAAGCGTCATGGACCATTGTTCCCCAATCATATGAGATGTATTATATGTGGACCTTCTGGTTGTGGCAAAACCAACCTACCATTCAATATGCTTTTTGATGAGAAAGGAATTCAATTTTCAAAGATCTACCTTTTTTCAAAGACTACATTCCAGTCCAAGTATGAGCTGCTCCGTACAATAATGCAAGGACTTGCAGGAAATGGAATAAACTATGTCGAGTGTGATACAAGTGAAGAAATACCCGACCCGCATGAGCTGCCACCCAACTCAATAATTATTTTCGACGATGTGATTTGTGAGCAGCAGGATACCATCAGGAAGTACTTTAGTGCAGGCCGACACAGTGACGTTGATGTGTTTTATCTAGCACAGACCTATAGCCGCATTCCAAAACAGCTGATTCGTGACAATGCAAACTTTCTTGTCATGTTTCAACAGGATGAGCTAAACATGAAACACTTGTACCGAGATCATGTCGGCGCTGACATGACCTTTGATCAGTTTAAGGATATGTGTAACAAGGTTTGGCACACTCATTCCTAGTGATTGATCGGACATTGGACAGAAATGGAGGGCGCTACAGGAATGGACTTGATACGTATTTAGTTGATGCATAGTGTTAGTTGAGCTTCAGTATATGTTAGTACACTGAGCAAGATGGACGTCTCCAGCAATAGACACCGTCAAAAGACTGTAGAAGAGATTGCACCAACCATCAAGGCAATTGCAAAGTTGCGACGTAACATCAAAAGGAAACACAAGGAACTGACTCTTGGAAGACAAGTGGCAGAGGAGCAGCATGCAAAACACTTTAAACCACTAACTGAACCACTTGACAATATAGTTGAAGTTCTCAATCAGCATTTGGCAGCACCACCACCACCACCACCACCACCACCACAGCCAGCAGCAGCACAACCACTACATGAACAATCTCCAGAGCCACGCCCACATCGCAGACGTTTTGCAGTAGGTCATCATGCACCACATACACCGCCACCTACACCATTGCTGTCCCGACCCCTGAAACAAGCGGTAAGACGTCTGCCAAAAATTGGTGAGGAGACTCCTTTGACCTTTGAAGGAATTGGAGAAGCTTCGCAGTTGAGCCCAGTTCCAAGTACCTCGAGTACTGCACGCAAATTGTGGCCATCTGCAAGTGCCAATGATTATGAAAGTGATGTGATGGATGTGGATGAGGAGGAGGAGGAGGAGGGTGCTACTGCTCAGGAAGCATTACTAACCAGCAGCCAAAAGAGGATTCGACAAGCAATGACCGAGGTTGGATTGACTGGAACACCAGTGGGGCGTTATCTCCATAGAGCTATGAGTGGTGATAGCAGCTCTGACAAAACATATGGACCAGAAGTTGTTGGTAATGACTACTATTTGGGTAACAAACTGTTAACCTTTGGAAGTGATGGAAGAAAGATTGTTCTGACTGACCCTAACAATCCTTCAAACGTGACTAGATTTGATGCAACACGTGGACTTTGTGAACTCATTTTCAAAAAGAAACCCATTACTCCATTGGCTAGTGATGAGGTGGCATACACTCGGATATTACACATTACAAACTTGTATAAGGAAAATCATGATCCGGATGGTAAGAGTAAAAACTCGAATGATACAAAGTATAGAACAGTGATCCATAAACTGCTCAATAATGCTAAACCCAAATATAGCAAGGTCAGTGGCAGAGGACTTGTGGCGCCATTCAATATGGTGGCAAACAACCGTACCAAGATTGAGTACGTCTACTACAATGATCCCAACGAACTTGTGGACAGGCTGAAACTATTGGATCAGTCCAAGGCAGTTGGCAACACTGGACATGAGAATGAAATCAATTCAATTTTAGAAGAGTTGGTAGAAGGTGGCTACATAGTTGCTAATCCTGCATACTAGTTTCACTATATAAGAGACATTGCTTTGCTTATGTATAGCAGTCAAGTCATGGATTCCATAGGAAACATTAATGCTCGCTACAGGCGTTTGACCAATTTGGGAAATCCACGTGCTGACAGGGATGCTGTCAACTTTTCAACATGCAGAGAACTGATTTCATTGTGGCTGCCAAAGACAAGGGACAATACCACATCACAGGTATTTACAAGTCTCAACAATTCAATACTTACTGATATGATGGATCCAATTAAGCCTACTGATGGAGTGAACAATCGATATCTTGAGAAGAGGCTGATTGAGTTTGCTGGTAAAATGTTTACAATGTATTTAGACATTGTGTTAGATCCGAAAAATGCTAAAACTATGAAGGGATTGCCACCCAATGAAATGAAGAAACGTTTCATAGATCTTATGGGATTACCGGAACCCCCTCCTACAACACCACCCGCACAAACATTGCCCACACCGAAAAAAGTATAAAACCAGCTGCTAAAACCGTTAAGAAACATTAGATGGCTGGATGTAAGAGAGAGAGGAGGTACCAGGGAAGAGGGGTACTGTCATCAATTGCAAAAGTTGCAGGTTCAATAGTTAAAAAGAGTGCTGGAAAATTGGTGAACAAGGCAATTGACATTCTGCCTATTGAACTACACATCCCCGGTTACCAGTACTGTGGACCAGGTACAAAGCTAGAGAAGCGGTTGGCACGAGGCGATCCCGGTATAAATAGTCTTGATCGAGCCTGTAAGGAGCACGACATTGCTTACTCGAGGAGCAGTGATACATCAAGCAGAGCAGTAGCAGACAACATTTTGGCAGATCGAGCTTGGAGTGTGGTAAAATCTGCAGACGCAGGAGCACTTGAGAAGGCTGCAGCACTAGCAGTGACCAACATCATGAAGGCTAAAGCAAAGTTTGGTGGAGGAGTACGCCGCAGACGTAGGACAACAAAGACTCGTGGCCGAAAACGAGTAAAGAGATGTTCTGGTAAAAAGGGTAAAGGACTCTACCTGAGACAACAGCGCAGGACACAGGGAAATGGGGCACGTCGCCGTCAATGTGGCGGCAAGAGAAGACGCTAGTTGCCCTACCTGATCGAGCCCTCACCGATGCTGATCTCTACAAGTATGCATGTCGACTGAAGCTAAAGCATTTTCGAGGAGTGTTTATGCGGGATGCTCTACCATTGAATGGACCCTGGAGGAGAGAATGCGGCATTATCAACCTGGACACCAGCACTGGAGCTGGCACACATTGGGTGTGCTATGTGAAGAAGGATGATGTGTCTCACTACTTTGACGGATTTGGCAACCTGAGACCACCACAGGAGTTTATTGACTATATGCACAAAGGACTGGAGCCAGCATCGAGGATTGAGTACAACTATGATCAGAAGCAGGAAGATCTTTACTCGCACATCTGTGGACATTTGTGTTTACAATTTTTGATTGATGAAAATAAATAAATGATTCACTATCTCTCTTGTACATTATTTTCATCCCTATAAATGTCTAGTGTAAGCTGATTGCTACTCATTGTGCAACTGTATGTTGAGCAGGCAACAACATGATGCTATGTTTTGGAGGTAGGACATCAATACTAAAGAGCGACTTTTATCCACCACTTGATGTGAGCAGCGGTGAATGGGAAATTGGTCTGATTAGCTTTACAAGTTGCAACTCAATACCTAATATTGAGGAAGGTTTCAATAATGTACTACATTTTTATACAAGTAATAGAATACATAAGAAGGGTGATACTAGTGCAGAGATAACACATGATGAGCTTCGGAGTATGGCTAAAGCAAGATTTGAAGAGTATTGGAGCGAGGTGCTTAAACATCGGAAGCATAAACCTAGCGAGTCTGATGATGATGATGATGATGATGGTAAAGTATTGCCTAAAAGGACTAAAAGGAGAATGCCAGCTACTACTACTACTACTGTTGACAAGGAGGATTTGGTTCTGCATCAGGTATCATTACCAACAGGTAGCTTTGAATTTTCTACAATTACTGACTTGCTTGCACAAAGGCTGTTGGAAAATGATGTTGATTTCCAGGTGACTATAGATCCATCAACCTTAAAGTGTATAGTTTTGAGCAGTGCCAAGTTAGATTTACGACCACAAGATTCAATAGGGAAACTGTTGGGTTTTACCAATACCCAGTTCATAGAGCCCAACACATCTACTAGAAGTGATAATACTGTACAAATCAGTCGGCCTAATGTCATACGCATCACCTGTAACATTGTGACTGGATCTTACTCTAATGGAATTACAGATCACGTGATCTATGAGTTTTACCCAAACGTTGATCCAGGGGTATAAAATGGTGGTGACTGTGCAGAATGTAATCTATTTACCTGTAGACATCGAGCAGATTGGTAGCATTACACTGCAAGTAGTCGACGAGTACGGTCGTCTTATAAATAATAGAGGCGAGGAAATAAATATTGCTTTACATTTGAGACAACGCAAGTGAAATGGTGCTGTTATTTGAAAAGTGGAATCAAGGATTGGATATGGAGGCTGCAGTCCATCCTCCTCCTTCTTCTTCTCTCCATCATCATCATCATCCTCCTTCACCTATAAAAGAAGATAAAAGGAAAGAAAGATCCATTCAGCATTCAACCTTGACAAGGTTAACATCTAGGAGCATTGAGTATTTGCAAGAACGAGGCTGTCAGATACGAGTAGAATAGGAAAATGGGAGTTTTGGATGTGACACAGAATGGACCGTCATCGGACAACAGTATCATTGGGTTTGAGTACCATTCTCATGCACCCTATACTGTAAGCTATAATGCCAACGATGAGATACGGATTCCAATTCAACAGCAAGATGTTTACACACTGCCATCGGAGAGCTATCTACATTTGGAGTATACTGTGACTGGAGCTGCCAACGCTGCTGTGGCCGGAACTCCATGTGTCTCTGGATTCTTTGGCAATGTGTTTTCAGAGATACGCTATGAAATCAATGGTGTGGAGGTGGATGGTATACGCAATCCTGGAGTTACCAGCCTAATGAAGAATGCTGTTACATTTGAACGTGATGAGTGGACCAAGATGGAAGGAGCTGGCTACAAGTTTAGCCCAACTCATGGATTCACCGATTTTGCTGCCAATGGAGCCGACACTACAATCATGGATGTGCCTTTGAGATACCTGCTAGGCTTTGCCGAAGACTATAGACAGATTTTGCTCAATGTGAAACAAGAGCTGGTGTTGAGGGTCAGCCCCAACTTTCACGACTGTGTGAATGTTGCTGCTGCTAATGTAGCAATCACAAAGCTTTTATGGAGAATGCCGTATGTAGAAGTGGCAGATGATGTGAAACTGCGTCTGCTACAGATTGTACAGAATGACACACCCATCAGTATATCATTTCGACATTGGGAGTTGTATACCTATCCAACGTTACCACAGACAAGAAAGCATACATGGACTGTCAAGTCAACATCACAGCATGAAAAGCCACGATACATTGTGGTTGGGCTACAGACTGCAAGACGAGGTGTGGCAGCAGCCAACAGTTCTCGCTTTGACAAGTGTAATATGAAGGATGTTCGAGTGTTTTTAAACAGCAGATACTACCCATATGAGAGCATTGATGGTGATGATAATCGCATCTACAACATGTATGCAGCTTTCAATGGAGTCTACAACCATGGTAATGCTCGTGCAAGCAACCCTCTGTTTGAAAAGAATGCCATCGGTGATGGAAAAATAATGCTGTTTGCTTTTGATTGCTCCCGCCAAAATGAGTCACTCAAAACTGGAAGTATCGATGTGAGGATTGAGTTTGAAGCATCTGAAAACATTGCAGGTAATACAACTGCCTACTGTATGATGATTCACGAGATGACTAAAGAGTATCGACCAATGTCAGGCCTTGTACTGTCGGCATAAAAGTCAGTGCACAGTGATGAATTGTTCAGTTGAGCTCGAGACAATGAATGAGCCAGTCATGACAGGATACAGAGGACTTTTTATTGAGGAGGGGGAGCTGTCTTCACATGAGGAAGAGGAGGACGTGGTGGGCTGTGTTATTGGTGAGCGACCGCTGATGAAAGATGCCTCTACGAGTACAACTGGACTCAATGATGACGACTCCTACATTACAGCAGAAAGTGACTGGCCATCGAGTAGAGCGAAAAACATTTTTGGACCACTACCACTGTACCTGATAAACTTTCAAGGTTTTGAAGGTTTGGACAACAAGTTTATTGTGAAGGAGATGGCTATCCTGGAGCAGGATGATGAGCATCATGTGACTACTCATCACTACTTTTTCAAGCCTCCCTACTCTGAGTCTCTGCTCAAGACTAGCAGGCAAATCATCGCTAACAACTGTATACATCAAGCTAAACATGGACTCAGGTGGTCAGACTGTGGGAGAGAACATCTTCCCTATTCAGCTTTGATGGAAATTGTGCGTGGAACAGTTGGAAGGTGGTTGGATCAGAACCAGCAGCGTCCAATTAAAATCTTTGTCCATGGATATAAGCAGATTACTCTACTGGATACAATTCTACAACTGAACAATGTGGAGTACCTGGACCTATCATCGCCATATTTCTTTCCTGCTACGCCTGATTTGGAGTTGCTGATCAAGAAGATTGATGGTATATACTGCCCAGAACATCATCTACTCAACTTTATCGACATGGTGCGGAACAAGCTATCATCTTTAACGTTTGGAGATCAGTCAGCCAACAACGTCAACAACGCTGATGGATTGTCAAATACACAACTATTTTGCTCATTGAAAATTGTTATTGCTCTACATGGTTGGATTAACAAAACTTTGTTAGAAGATAGAGCCTTTTGTCGCAATTTTTTCAATGCTGTTAATACTCATTTGCATTATCAATAAAAAGAAATATTGTAATCAACTCTATGCTCTATCATTTATCTTCCTCACTCCTCTTTGATACTTGTACAATATTGTGCAATCATATGACGTCATGCAGACCTGATGAACAGTTTTGGTATATAACAGTCAACTGTCAATCAACTGTCAACTGTTAACTGTCAATCAACTGTCAATTGTCAACAGTCAACTAACAACTGTCAACAGTCAACTAACAACTGTCAACTGTCAATTGTTGGTTGACTGTTTACTTGTACAATATTGTACAATCATATGACGTCATGCAGACCTGATGAACAGTTTTGGTATATAACAGTCAACTGTCAATCAACTGTCAATTGTCAACTGTCAATCAACTGTCAATTGTCAACAGTCAACTAACAACTGTCAACTGTCAATTGTTGGTTGACTGTTTACTTGTACAATATTGTACAATCATATGACGTCATGCAGACCTGATGAACAGTTTTGGTATATAACAGTCAACTGTCAATCAACTGTCAATCAACTGTCAATTGTCAACAGTCAACTAACAACTGTCAACTGTCAATTGTTGGTTGACTGTTTACTTGTACAATCATATGACGTCATGCAGATCTGATGAAACAGGAAATGGGCTACCCCCACCACTCAGCAAGCAAAGTATAAAAGATGATGCTGACAACAAAATGCACTCAGTCTTGCAATGTTGTCAGACAGTGAACGTGAACGTCATCTGCTTAATGCAGTGAGTGAGCTTGAAGCTGAACTGAATTATCACGGTATAATGACATTGAGTGACTTTTTCAAGGAGAGTGGTCATTTAGAGTTTTGTGCAGATCGTGAATCTCATAGTTGTGCATGCATACGACTCAGGCAGAAGCATCAGGCTGTTGTTGATGCAGTCAAGGATAGAAACGTTTTCTTTGTATGCGATGATCTTCACAACCCATTGAGAAATACTCATGTGACCTCCACCGATGTGAAATGTTTCCTGCTGAAAGTTTTCACGCAAACTATGAAGAGTATCAAGGATAATATCAACAAGAGGGCAATGCGTCATTGCCCACCAGGACTTGCAATGAAATTCACTGTCATGTTTGATGACACTTGCATACTGCTAAAATCTTTCTTCAAGTTGGATAATGGTAGAATGGCTGCTATTGTTAATCTTGAGAAGGTAGCCAACTGGAGGGAAAAGGATGTGAAGATTGTGTTGAGTGTTCTCAATCAGGATCAATACTACAAGTGTGATTTTATATGTGGACAGCAATCTAAATGTCTACTGGGACTGGGTCAAAAGGAGATCAAATTTGCAGGATTTACAAAAATTGAGAGTACAGGACATGTGAAACGATTCAGGCTGGAGGATGGAACATCTGGTGATTCAGCTTTTGAGATTAGCATCTACAAGGCTGTACGCATACCTATGCCACTGCCATCTACTGGGGGATATGACGAAGTTGATGGACCATGCATTGTTCGTGAAAGGAGTAAGCCATCAGTTGAGCGTTATGTCACCAACAATGATTATAGCCGAGGAGAAAGACTTCTTCAGCTGTATATTCTGTTCAATACTGAAGATTGATTATAAATGATGTTTGTCAATAAACACTGTATGTGTATTGAACCATTTGTTATTATTGATTATCCTACTTCCTCATATAGGTAAGAAATTAGGTTGCTATGCTTTCAATGAAGACAGTTTCAACGACCCCACTCCTCCCCTGTCATGATATGTTTACAGTCTACTGCCTAATATCTATTAGCATGTTGACCAAGATGCAAAATATCAAAAGATATCCATTGAGGTGTAATGGTATACAACCCTGTATACTTACCTCAACAATTGGGACCCTACATCAATCTATACCCCCCTGAAGGTTCGAACCTGGGACCTACAGCATGGAAAGCAGCACCGCTAACCACTACACCACAATGGATATCTATTAACTAGCTTCAACTATATGCTATTTCAGTATTGACCTAGAGGAAACATCTATATTGATGTGCAAGATGCTGACCTACTATTATTATCTATGGGATGAGGTGTTGAACATTGAATTAATGAAACTCTCAATCAATGGTTAACACATAAAATGAGGTTTATTTCATACATGAGAGTTAGTTTTAGACAGTGGATCAGCCAATGAGGGTTTATTTCTTTATTATCATATTACAAATGGTAATACATTTGATATTAACTGATTGGTGTGATGAGGGCTACTGTCAAATTGAAACCGTCTTGGCCTCAGCTGGTGGGATGATTGGTGGCGGTGGTGGGTTGACTGGCAGCAATAGTGGGGCGACTGGCAGCAATAGTGGGGCGACTGGCGGCGATAGTGGGGCGACTGGTGGCGATAGTGGGACGACTGGTGGCGATGGTGGGACGACTGGTGGCGATAGTGGGACGACTGGTGACGATAGTGGGGCGACTGGTGGCGATAGTGGGACGACTGGTGACGATAGTGGGGCGACTGGCGGTGATAGTGGGACGACTGGTGGCGATAGTGGGACGACTGGTGGCGATAGTGGGACGACTGGTGGCGATAGTGGGACGACTGGTGGCGATAGTGGGACGACTGGTGGCGATAGTGGGACGACTGGTGGCGATAGTGGGACGACTGGTGGCGATAGTGAGTGGCTCAACACTCCACCTTGCACTCATGACAAAAATGCAATCACCACAAGGACATGGTGATTCAGGGTCTGCTGGCGCAATTGCTGATTGAATAGAGCGATCTATTGAAACGTTCAACTATAGATGCTTTCTTATCAGAAAAAGTTGAATAATGATTGATGCCATACTTTTGCATAAGCTGTTGAAACCTACTATTAAACCATTCCTTTCCGTCATCAGTTTGCAAATTCTTCATGGGATTCTGTTCAAATATAGGCTGCATTGCCTTAACCACTTCATCAGCTGACTTGCTTTTAATTGGTATAGCAAAAGCAAACTTACTAAGACAATTGATTATTGTAATAATATATCTATAGCCTTTGTTCTGTCTTGCATATGGTAGCATCTCTACAAGATCAGCCTGATAAAGATCATCAAGACCTTTCACAGTAACCATTCGTGTAGGGAACCTCCTACGAGCCTGCTTGTGCAGCTCTCTCGCTATAACAGTCTTATCCATACTGACTGATAAAATCTATGTCATCAACTTTAAATAGTCTATTATGCTAATCCAAACATTCTCCATATCCTGTGGAAGAGGATAGAGATTGCAACTTTTTTCTTTTCATAACCTCTACACTTTGATAGTGCAGGATGTGAGACGCCTTGTACTCTTACTTCTACATGATTCAGAGGTTTGAGCAATAAGAGACAGTTGATTTGATACGATTATATTGTAGTCATACTCTAGTACACATTGGATACAAAGAATATTATCAGACATATATAAATAACATCTCAATCATCGAGGTTTAACAGCACATAGTCAAATAATGGTCCTAGATTAGTACACATTTCACAAAATGCATAGCTATAAGGAAAGTTCAGAATCATCATCTGTCTATTGTGACAAGGATGAAGTGTAGCTGTTGGGAATGTTGAAGAAATCACATCAGCAAAATTCTCGAAAGTTCCAAAAGGATCATAATATCCTTCTCCAATGTTGAATAGTGGCTCAACACTCCACCTTGCACTCATGACAAACATGCAATCACCGCAAGGGCATGGTGATTCAGGATCTGCTGGCGCCATTGCTGATTGAAGTACTGGATGTTGTTGACAGCCCATGTTGACAGTAGGCTGAGCACACCTCGACTGACTTTGTAATAACTGCTTCAAGGAATTCCAGCGATGTGAATGATGGGTGGAGACAGTTGCGCAGATCATATGCGCAGTGGATTTGTTGACACAGTTCCTCCCCCACTTCATGCTCTCCTGCGATTTTTAAGTACCAGTTGCTAACATCATTGTACATTGTTGCAAGGTCGTGGTTGAACTTGCTGGATGACATCAGACATTGCCTGATGTGGAAAATGTTGTATGTATCCAGTCCATGCTCCCTGGATGCTAGAAAGTCTTCACTCCTATACTTTGGATCCAGTGCACTGACACTGAGTGCTAGCACGAGGTAGAGCGCTGCTTGGTAGATGCTTGTAGGCGTCATGATTGTAGAATAATGATTGATAGCTGCCGCCTTCTCCTTTTATACCTCCTCCTCCTCCTCCTCCTCCTCCTCCTCCTTCTCCTCATCCTTGTGTGCTGGAGTGAGGATCTTGTAATGTCCATATGCAAGAGTTGTAATTCCATCATCTAGAATATACCTCTTCTCATCAGCTTTGCTCAGTGAACACCTTGGCAGTATGTGGTAGCACTTTGGTCAAGTCTCCTGGATTCGATGCTGATTTGACTAGGTTAGCGACCAGGTTGTCTAAACTATCAGGTGTAAACCGGAATGTATCAATGAATCGAAGGTGCATTTTTGGAGATATTCGTTTGGTGAATGATATATACTTTTCCGACGAGTTTGGGATGACAAACAGCTGATCCTTATCTCTACCCAGCTCTGGAATAATAAGGTGTGTATCATAGTTTGATGAGTTGTGGAGAAACACTGGTATGAATGATTGTCGTTGTCGCTGCAGGTTGCATTTACGGCATAATGCATTCCGGTAGATACCAGTTATATGACAATGGTCATACACCTTATCTTCATTGAACCGTTCATTGCAGGCCTCACAGAAGTCGGCTGCATCATGTTGTGCTTGCTCTCTTTTGGTTAGTGGGAGCAACTTGATATTCCTGCAGTCAATTGCCTCATCTAACTCTTTTGCATACATGGTGAGGGTCTTCATGAAATGTCTGGCAGCATCAGGACCCCTGTAGACAATTGGCTCATGAGGGATTAGGTTAGTGATTGTCAGCCATGATGGAAGCAAGTCCTTATCTCTAACAAAGTAGAGGCAATAACTCATTGCCCGATGATACTGGATAACTTTAGTAGCTTCACCAATCCATTGTTCATTGTCTTCATCAGGTTTCTCCAGGATGTACTCAAAATCGGCGTATGCTACAACAGGTACTCTTTACTTTTGCACATGTTTCTCAAACTTCAAGGTTGGAGGTTTACCATCTTTTCCAACCTGTGGCATGATGATTCTTGCTGTATTATTGCTAGCACAATACTCCTCATGCTCAGCCATCCTGCGTTCTCCATCTCTGTCAAGGGTGTAATGGGTGAAACATCGTCTGCAGATGATAATTTTATGTTGACGTTTTGTGAGTTGGGATCTTACAAGTCTTTCAAAATTTTTAATGTAGCAGTAGTGGCTATTTGATTTATGTTCATTGTCATCCTCAAGGGTGCTGTTTTCATCATCAACCCTACTCTCACAGAGGAGGAGAAGATCAAAGTGATCTGCCTTTATTGCATTTCCAACTCTTCTTGGAAATATAACGTTCTTCTCATCCACACCATAAATATTAACTGATACCTCCGGATTATCTTTCTCAAATATATCGATTTGGTTGATGGTAGTGGGAAATCCAATGCCTGAAAAGTTGTATCTCTCCTCCAATTGATGGTATCGCTCATTGACTCGTTGAGGATTACTGCCTTGTACATGTTTGGCGAGGATGGCCCATTTCAAACATTGCTGGTCCATGTTTATAGGATTGATGATTGCCTTTCGTGCTGATAGAAGAGGTGGAAGACTGATGTAGGATGATCCACGCAGGGGAGTATGTTTGCTAATCCTGATGAGCAATCCATCGATGATAAGCAGACTCCATCCACTGGAATTTCCTTCGAATTTCGACTCCTCATCCAGTAGGGTCATGCACGCTTGGTTGATGATGTCTGGAAGATTGATGATACTGAAGATTGTGTAGTTTGGAGTTTTGAAGGCCACATTCTGAAACTCTTCTTGTTCAAAGAAGGTCTTATCAAGGGTGCTGCAGAAATATGTAGCCTCCAACACCAGGTTGACCTTGATCGGTCCATGTGTCTGCAGTTGCTGACTGATGATGTGAACAATTTTATCCTTCAGACTGCTCAGAAATGTGTGGAAATCTTTGGCAGGCTCATCCTTGTATGCATTATTGTAGTATAGTGTCGTGAGTCGGGATTTGAATGCCTCCTCCAGGACAACAAACTCGTCCACTGAGTTTGCTGTTTGCTGACATCGTACAGCTTTGCTCATCTGGAACAATGCAAAACAATATTGTATTAGTATGGTATGCAGTATTCAACTCTATATATGAATCACTATCAACGGGTGTGGGGGATGAAGGTGGTGAATCGGTATCTAGGATCGTGGGTCGGGGGATGGAGGTTCATAGGTGTTTATGTTCTAGGGATGATGGTCCGGAGCTGTATGGTGGGGTGGGGTGGGGATGGGTTAATGTGAATGAGGTCTAGGATCTACTTTGTGATTTTACGGTTTTTAGGTTAGGATGAATTACAATCATGTGAATGGAGGTCTAGGATCTACCTCATCATGAGGTACCCACATTATCACTAGACGTCCTCTAGATATCTGGTCAGCAAGGTAGGCTGCTTCAAGCCTGCTGTTCATGTCAATACCATTGGATCGGATCATAGCTGAAAACGACATACATGCCGTTAGTATGGGTCTAATATGGGTTCTATCTTGGATTTTACAATGCCCATTCAACAAGATTAATAAACTGAATGTGTGAGGAGACATCCCCACACAAAGTATTCATCAAAATGGGTCTATTCTCAAACTGAATGTGTGTGTGAGAAGACACAAAGTATTTATCAATATGGGTCTATTCTCAAACTGAATGTGTGTGTGAGAAGACACAAAGTATTTATCAATATGGGTCTTTTAAAATTCTCAAACTGAATGTGTGTGAGAAGACACAAAGTATTTATCAATATGGGTCTTTTAAAATTCTCAAACTGAATGTGTGTGTGAGAAGACACAAAGTATTTATCAATATGGGTCTTTTAAAATTCTCAAACTGAATGTGTGTGTGAGAAGACACAAAGTATTTATCTTTTGAAATAAACAATCAAAATGGGTCAAACTGAATGGTGAGGACTCACAATCAAAATGGGTCTAATAATAAACAATATAGATTGTACTTACTTTAACTGCACTGTAGCACACACACACTAAACACAGCAACTTGTCTCCAACAGGGTAAGCAACACAATGATAGCTCTTATGGCTAGGAGCTCCATATATATACCCAAACAGTCTCCCACCACTCCCAAAAGTTGTGAATTTACTTTCATTTAATTGCGATTTTTTATGATTTTTTTTTTTTTTTTTATTTTATTTTATTTTTTTTTTTTTTTTTTTTTTTTTTTTACCTGGGGTGACCTTGAGGTTAGGTTAGGTCACCTGGGGTGACCTTGAGGTTAGGTTGAGGTTAGGTTAGGTAGGTTAGGTTAGGTTAGGTGACCTTGAGAATTTGCCGGTTCTGGTGCAAGGACGACTCTGGCACGTGCACCAGAACCGGCAAATTTATACTACTTACATAATAATTATTAGTAGGTAGCAGTAAGAAATTCTAAAGAGAGTTTCACTGTAGTCCATATTATATACAATTAGTAAATTAGGTTTGATAAAATTTGCTCATTAGTCTCAAGACTAGATAGCAATAGTAATGTGATTAAAAAAAAAAAAAAAAAAAAAAAAAAATATTCAGCTGCCAATATTGGCATAATGCTATTCCCCGAAATTATCCTCTTATAAGAATGAGGCTTATAGGTCAATAAGCAAGGGAAGTTGTGTGAGTGTACCACACCAGATTTTTTTTTTGTGCTTTGAGAATTGAATCCATGTTCTGATTTGAAGTAGATCCATAAAGACTTTTACCAAAAGATATTATAGAGTGTAGTATATAGGCAAAATAAATCATTTTCCGCGTTTCCATTTTCTAAGAGCATATAATCCACTCGATACCCGTGACAAAACCTTTGTGACATGTTCTGTCCAATCCAAGTTTTGATCTACTGTTAGTCCCAAGAACTTGGTAGAGGTGGACTGAGAAATAACTTTGTTGTCTAAATTTATTGAAGGAAAAATGTTCTCACCTGCTGTGTTGTGAATTTATTATAATTGGAATAATATTTACGGTATTATTAATTTATTGTTCATCAAATGTTCAGCGAAAGTGGAGAGGTTTGATTCTGCTATTATCTCAATTTCATTCTGGGATTTAGCTGATATTTTTAGGTTTGCGTCATCAGCATACAAAACTAGCTCACTATTACATTCGAGATATGGTATACCTTTCAGATAACAGATAAAGAGAATTGGTCCCAGAATTGAGCCTTGGGGGATATCGCACCTACTTGTTCTCATTCTAGAATTGAAGGTATTCCTGAATCCCTTGTGATTCATATGACTCATTTGAAAAAAAATTTTCCTATTCATGATGTATGATTCAAACCACTTGTAAGATACACCTGTCACCCCTAAAGTTTTAAGACGACCAAGCAAAATCCAGTGTGAAATGCTATCAAAAGCCTGTGTGAGATCTAAAAATATCCCGACTGCTCTTTCCGAGTTATCTATCGAGTCAATGACCGATTCGATAAATTCTGTTGCTGCTGTCTTGACTGATTTTCCTTTACTGGACCCGTGCTGGAAGAAGTCGAGAAGTTCATTTTTCTCCAAATATTCAAGAAGCTGGTCAGAAACTACACGTTCATAGATCTTGTAAATTGCTGGTGATGAAGAAATCGGACAGTAATTGTTAATATCATTTTTATCATTCTTTTCATGAACTGGGATAATTTTTGAAATTCTTAACTGCTCAGGAAATATTCCAGTAATAAGGAAAGAGTGTATCAGATGTAAGAGTGGCTTCAACAAAACTTTTTTGGCCTTTTTAATGATGGCGATTGGTATGTCATCGTATCCACATTTCAACTTCATATACTCACATTTTAAACTAGAGATAATTTTATCAAGTTTCTTGTAATCAATAGTTTTGAATCTAGATTCTTGATTAATGACATTTGCAGAACCATCATTTTGTGTTGAGTTTTGAGAGTCTCCTATATCTATTTCCTCTTTCGAAAAGTAATTCAAGAAAAGTTCACATATTCTGCTTGGATCAGAACAAATCTGCTCTCCACTTTTTGAAGTGAGAGGCTTTTGAATAGTTTATTCTTATTCCCAACCTCCGTGTTTAGTATTCTCAAAGTCTCTTTTATAACATTTTATACATTTTTAATCTTGTTATCGTAATAGTTTTTTTTTTGCTTTGAATTGTCCTTAATATCCTAGATCTTTCCTTGAGATTGATATTTATAGTTCTATCCCTGAGTAATTTTGCACTGTTTTTTGATGGATGAGTTCCTCCTTTTCTACTTTCAACTCTGGTGTTATCCATCACTTTTGGTTAATATTCTGTTTCTCCAACTTTCTTGAAGAATATTGTAACGTTCAAAAATCCGAATGGATAAATAAAAATTCCTATTTGAAAGATTTATAGGTCTAAGTGAAATAATAGGCTAATATCGCCAAAGATGATAACGTTAAAGATTAGATAATATTGTTTTTAGTAACTTAGTTTTTAGAAACTTATTGTGGCGAAACAGTATTCAACTTGAGGAACTAAACGTCCCACATGGCTAATTATTGTAATATACGAAACAACTTAAAATCTGTAAAAAATTATTTTGCATGTAAAAAGCATATTAAAAAACCCTAACAAAAATAATTAAATGTATTAAGGAAGTAGGAGGTTACTAGGCGCATGAATACTGTAATAATTTGCATGCACCAATCAAATGTTAGCAATTGATAGGTGGCAATAGTGAGCCGATTCAAATATATTTGTATATATTTCTACAAATAATAAAAGTTTATAAATTATTATTGTGCAGTTTATGTTTTGGATATAGTTTTGGTACGGTCTATTTGTGCCATGAATGGCGGAGGAACAGAATATTTAAATTTCATGTAAATTTGGAAAGCGGAAGTGAAAATTGTAACTGAGAAAAGAGAACTTCGACACTTGCCTGCCAACCACCACCATGAGAGGTCACCAAAAATTATAGAGTGCAATACCTTACTGTACCTTTTAATAATTTAAAGTTAAATTGAATTACTAAATTTTCTCATAAGACTTTGTGATGCTAATGTAAGGCAAAAGTCATTTTTGAATAATTTTTCAACCCCTTGGAAGAGACGACTCCGGCTACAATAATCCAGGACCACCAGGAGTTTGGATCGAGACCAGCAGCTCATAGAAAATTCCGGCACATGAGTGAAAAATATTGAAATAGTGATAGGGCGCACTCAGTGCTTCGAAATTAAATAAGAATCAAAGCTAGCTCGTCAAAAGGGTTTTTTATAAATTAAGAATTTGGTAAAAATAATTGCGCAAGTAAATATAGTATAAAAGGTATTTTATTAGATAGTAACGAATCAATCCATATATCAAATGATCCATCAATCAAAGAAGACTAAGATCTAGGCTGTTAATACATTATTCATATGATCATTAATTTCTACAATATAATTTGCGATAATTTAATGTAGCTCTGATTCACTAGAGGAATTGATCTATCTATTCCGTCAGGTGCAGAATCTCGCACCCTGAGATAAAATATATTTATTATTAAGAAATCTATTGGAAACCATAGAATTTAATATATATACTGTAAAGCGTTTTTTAACGGCTTCACATATGTAGGTTGAATCTTGTACTGAATCAATGGTGTAGGGGCTATAAATTTTGCAATTGCATGTGTGGACGCTGAGTGTACACCAGACTGATTGATTCACTACAAGATTCAATACAATTGTCGGAATCGCGGGAGGCCTAAACGCTCGCTCACCCTTGATTCTTCTAATGACAGATTGTATAATGATGAAATTTTTATAAGCAGTGTAGCGATTGCTAAACACTGAATACGGATACCTTAAAATTATTACCTGTGAAGAATGAGCATACAAAATCATACAGGTCGAGCAAAAATCCCGATGTAGATAATTTACGGGACTGCGTCTCTAATAAGTTCTGAAGGACTAAAATACGATATTTGGACCAAATATCGTTCAGAATATACTTCGAGAACAGAGTCTTGTCGGGTTTTAAGCTCTATTGTAGGAATTTATATGATCTCTGGCTGCATCTGCTGTACAATTGATGTATTCGCTCCTAAGTCGAGGTTGGTAACAGATAAAAGCTGATATATGAGCAGGTAAGGACAAAGAATAAATATCTCGATCTGACCCCACTCGCTACATCCACTTAGACCTGTTCCAATATCCAGCTTAATTCAATTATTCCAATGATCGTATTTGATCGGTTCTTGATGATATAGAACGTATCAGACACAATAATTGACAGGCTTAAGAAATAATCGAACTCAGAAAACGAATTAACAAAACTGGAATATATTATAATAAAATATATGATCTCACAGTGCAGATTCAGAATATAATTTACAGATTGAAAGTGGTTTAACATTAACAAAAATGATTAGCAATTTTCTTGTACTTGCATGATATCATGCGTGATTCGACAGAATTTTACAATTGATAAAATTTAACAGTTTTGAAAAAATAGTGAAAAATGAATTATAAAATATTTTTAAAATGCTCGGGGTCGTGGTTCTGGCAGCGGAGGATAGCTAATCAACTACAAATTCTTAGAAATTCTATATGAATAAATTCTAGGCTCTTAAATGCTAAAGCGCTTGTCGGCGTGGCCAATAATTTAACGAAGCAAATTTTATGTTTTTCTGCACTGAAATATTTTCGAAGCGTAGATTGGGGCCCCTTTTAACTTATAACTCACGTGAATTTCCTTGGCGGTCGTGGTTTTCTTCTTTGGATCAAAATTGTTTGATCGGCAGCGGATCCAGGCTTCGGTTTCAGCACGTGGGGGATTTTTAATTTAATATTTCTTTCACCAAATTAATTAAGGGATGATTTAACTTTAAACTTTTAAATTTATCGATTGATGAAAATAAATTTACAAATAATAAATAGATTGGCCTAAAATATTGGCTCACAAATAAAACATATAAAATCGAACAAGAATTTTTCACAATAGGTCTTGGTAACTATAAAGAGATCTGAACGGTGAGGATTTCAAAAGGGAAGTGCTGTCTTTTTCTCTAAGCTTCTTGGCTAGACCTTTCTTCTGAGAATCTCGATGTAATAATTTGCATGAAAATTTGCCATTGGTAGAACGATTGTGACGTAGACATGACGTCAGTGGCAAGCAAGAGAATATAATTCCTTTAATTACAATAATAATTCAATTTATGTAATTCTTAAAACTGCTTAATCTTATAGACATAGTTCCTCTCATACAATGTACATGTGCTAGCGTATATGATAAGGCAGGTTTGTTGTCTGATAGTAGATTAACATGTGTTGCTTTCAAACGATCACCTTTTTGGTGCTATTTCTATGCACTATGATTGGCTTAGGCTTGCCAAAGAGATTTAATTACCATGTGGTTCAGTTGAAGTAACCATTAATAAATTAATAATCTTATACAATTTTTATTATGTCTGAGACTGTTATAATTAATTTCTGCAGTTTTACCAATAATATAATTTCATGCTATGACCTAGTTAGTTACAATAAGACTTGACATATAATATAATTTCTTAAGTAATAAATAATTTCAACGATAATACATACATTTTATTTTTTTAATTCGAAATTCTTGGTCCTTTATTGAAAGTTTTATAATTTTTAGGAATGATATTATACCTTGCATGAAAACTGGCATGACATTTGACAATACTTTGAATCAGTCAGCTGTGTTCAGGCTGCTTTAAACATCTGATCGATAGTAAACAAAGTGTAACCTCAAATTCAATGAGCAATTCGTAAATAATTTGTGCTTTATTTGCAGAATAATTATAATTTTATTGAATAATTTTCTAGAAAATATTCGGTACAGAACGGTACTCTTATCTAATATACAGTTACTGATAAGTAAGCTTTATCGCTCGGTCGCTAACTATTCCTTTAGCAAATTCTTTCATTTTAAAAGGTAATCACAATTTTTCTCTCTTCTCATAAGATCTATTTGAAAGATTCATCACAATACTTGGATTATTAGTTTATCAATTTATCATGCTGATTTAAGGAATTTATTCGAAATAGAATTGTCCAAGTCGACAAGTATCAGCAAGCTGATATCGAAGCTACATGCAAATAAATGCATATGATCATAAAAATGAAAGCACATGGTAGCGTTCGTGCTATAGAACTTAAAGAATAGTATTAGCCTGTGATATTTTATTGATTTCGATTATTGTTTTGTCTTATATTATATATTTCTGTCGCTCTCTATATTTTTGCTTTGATTTATTTTTTGAGATATTTGTTAATATATGTATCAAATTTTTCATGGTGTACGATTTATTTTTATTCCTCAATACTATAGGATAAGTTTTATATATATATTTTTTTTTATAAATTATCAGTATTATTGTGGAAGCTCATATCTGGGCCTATAAAGATTTTTATGAGACTATATCCTAGTAAAAACCACGACCAGATTTTTTATAATTATTAAAATATTCTTATGCTCTACCGATTGATGCCAAGCAGGAGGCTAATCGTTATTTAACTATTAAAATAACGTGACAATATGTATTAAAGTAATGGGTGAAGATTTCATCGAGAGTATCATATTTACATTTGACGTCGGAGTTAAATACATCAAGCCTATTTTTTACTTCTACTCACCTTCCACCTCTGTTTCAGCTGCCTCAATCCAGTATTGTATAACTTCTATCATACTTCTGCATCAGGTTTTCTTTCTCTTTTCCTCATACTTTATCACCCCTATATTATCCTACACCTTCCTCACAGCTGACGCTCCTCTCATCTCTATCTCCTCGGTACCTCTTCACCATCAGTCTTCTCTCTCTTCACCTGACACTTTATCACCACTACCTTTCTTCCTGGCCGCTGTCTCAATCTCGAAATTGTTTATCTTGTAGAAGGAGGGTGGGAGACAGCCACCTCGTCTGGTGAAAGGTACTAATTTATTTTTCATTACCTCCATTGTTTTGCAATGGCGTCGGACAATAATAACATCTAGAGAGTCGTCGGCCGCGTCCGGAAGTGAGACTTATAACGGACGGCGCTGGCTTCGTGCCCAGTCGAGAGATGGAAGTCGATGATCGGTTGCCTTGCTCCTTCCTCAAAACTGCCATTCGTCTCGAAGGCTAGCCTTCTTTATGCTCATCCTATCGTATCTTCTCCTTTATTTGGTTCCCACCAAATTCCACCTTTCTAGCTCTGCTTTGATATCTCCTTCGCTTCTTGAATTTACTCATCACTTGTACTTATCAGTTTCCCTCCAGCTCTTTGCCTTCTTCCTCGAGATTGCTATGCCTCTACACTATACCAATCCCTCTACCATATTCGGTACATCATATCTTTTTCCTCCATTCCCCTTTTCTTCCTTTCTCATTCATCCCTACTATCAATAAATTTCACGTATCCTCAGATATTTTGATTCGTTCAACCTCTACCTCACAAGCTTCTCCTTTGAAATTGCCATCAACAACAACTCTTTTTCATGTTCGGTTACTTTCCCCTTAACGCTTTCATTCCTTTTTCGTCTATTTTTAATACTCCATAATTCTATCGTTTGGTGCGTAAGTTATATATCATAACTTTAAAAGTTCATTTCCAATGATAATTTTTCGTTTTCGCAATGAGTCATCTCAGACCTAGAGCAAAAAATGTGTAATCAAGCGATGTTCATTCTCTATTTACATCAAATCCCACATTCGCTCGAATTTTTAGATTTTCCCGTGCTTTCCTGTTCACTCATAACGTCAATTTCCAAGTTTTATCAAACCAGCTATTGGATTGAAGGTCAGCTACCTTCTCATACAAACATATTCATATACATAATTATGCATATTCACATATAAACATATACATATTCTCATACAAACAAGATGCATTTTTAGTTTCTCTTGAAACTAACTGAAACCTTTGATTACATTTAGTGATTTTCCAAATTCTTCTCTCATGTCAATATCAATATCTCATGATATTATCAAGACTCATTCTTTGAAAGTATCATTTCCCTTGATGTTTCAGAGGAGGACACGACAGGATAGATCGTATTTGCATGAATGAATGAATGAATATGACTTGAAGGCTACTAACTAGAGACTCATAGAGACTACAGCCAAACAAGAACTTACAGTCATGCATTAAGCCTGGATGATCAAACATGTTGATTGCAGAAAGCACATGATATATGTCCATATCTGTCTACGTGATATGTGTCTGTATGTCCATATCTCAAAGGAACAACACAGGAGGATAAATAGATGAGGGGAGAGAGAATGATAGGGAAAAATATAAGAGCTAGGAAAGACAGGGACAAAATATAAAAGCTAAGAAGTAGAACATGGAGAAGGATGGATGAGAAATGAAGGTGGATCGAGAAGGAGCGAATTTAGTGCCAACAGTTGAGCTAGCCAGGTCTATAAGGTCTAAGGGCCATTGCCTGCTACAAAATACGGCCAGTCATATTTTTCTGCAATACGACAGTGCGGCTAAGGCTGAATCTGATGTCTTTAATGGAAAACTCTGTGTCACAAATCAAGCAAACGTTTGACAGTGTCGTGGACGAACGGAAGGAAGAAGAAGGTGGAAATGGAGGATGTAGAGGAGAAGGTGAGAAGGAGGAGGAGGATGGGGAGGTGGTGTTGGAGAAGAAGGAGAAGGAGAAGGAGGAGTAGGAGAAGGAGAAGGAGGAGGAAGAGGAGGAGGAGGATGAGGAGGTGGAGGAGGAAGAAGAGATTTGAAGAGATTTTACAGCTAGGGGTGGAGCTGATCCAACCCTTATATCATAAAATATATGGATTTTGAAAAGTGACGGACACACAAGTTTGGTCTGGGGAAACTTTTTGCCAGAGAGGACGTACTTCACTCCCTGTTCCGTGATCAATGAGAACAATAACATTTCTTTTTATCTGGTGAAGGTTGGCGTCACTTCTGAATCACAGTTTTGATACTGTATGAGGTATAATGTTACTTTTTAAAAAGATAAATAATTTGAATTTAGCGCTGAACAAAACATCGATACTGCCACGTGTTTGTTCCATTGTTGTATGCTTATGCTTGGCCTTCTATCAGCTGTATATGGAGTCTCATACATTCCGATTAGAACTGAGCACAGAGCTTTTCTTTGGTTAGAAGTTTGTTGATAATTCTTTTTTCAAATTTAAATTTTATTGCAAACAAAAAAAAAACATTGAAAAATTTCTTGATAGGCAATAAGATTACAAAAACAAGATGTCAAACATAAACCTACATTTATTTGTAGCACGGCCAGAAAAAGACAAACTTGAGTACTATTAGCCGTGAGTTCATTCAATATAACTTATATTTTTGTGTTGATATTTTTTGAACAAAAAGTACGAGTTGATGAGAGATGTGAGTAATTTCTTATATTTGATCTGAATGGTTATTCATATTGTAGTAGTCTGAATCACTTCAATCGAAGTTTTTCATTTTGTAGCTAATAAATTTCATACGTACCGTATTGATTGTCCATAATGTATCCAGTGTCCATAATGGAAGTGATTGAACTACTCAAAATTATTGGCTTACTGGTCCTTCATAGAATTTATAGTATTCCTGGTGATTAAGCCTGTCTTTTTTCAGCGTTGACTATTAATAATAAAGCTTTATTTACAACTAGCTTACCTGACGAACTTCGTACCGCCAAAAAGTCAATGTATCTCATGTCACTACTTCACTTTATTTGGTGAATCATGAAATTTAACTGACAATCAATATTTTCATTTTCATCTGAATACGGACTTCCTATGTGCTTAGTCATGCAGCATTCATTATTCCCAAAAAATATTCTTCTCAATCAATTGGTAGTAATATCTAACAGTAAAGTCTTGAATTAAAAAAAAAAAAAAAGATAGGATAAATCAGTGTTTCAAAGACAATCCATTTTTTACAGACCTATGTTTTCGAAATTGTCGGCCTAGCGGCTACCGAAGAACGGAAAGATGATCATGATTTAAGATCATATTGAGATAATATGATTAGCATCTAAAGTTACCAGCTGTAATAAACACGTTACCCTATGATAAATTGTGTAGGCTACTGGTATATTACAACGGTAGTTTGGAGTTGAAGTGTAGTTGATTGGTACCAGCTGTAGATAATGGTTCCTTAGAAGACCTATACAAATAATTATCACTTCCCTATCATTGAGTAAACGGAAAATGTTGGAAAAAAATTATTCACCTGATGGAAGAGAGTTGTTCATATTGCATTCATTAATGGCAGAATAATTTCCATTTTTTTTTAATTTAGCTAAGCTTATATTCATCCTAAAATGTAAGATGGAAAGAATATCTAATTCTGTGTTATTCATCATACATCGCATATTTCCTGGACCATCTATTGACAATCAATAACTATAAAAACATTGAATTCATCTTTGAAACACTGATTTATCCTATCTATTTTTTTTTAATTCAAGACTTTACTGTTAGATATTACTACCAATTGATTGAGAAGAATATTTTTTGGGAATAATGAATGCTGCATGACTAAGCTAATAGGAAGTCCGTATTCAGATGAAAATGAAAATATTGATTGTCAGTTAAATTTCATGATTCACCAAATAAAGTGAAGTAGTTACATGAGATACATTGACTTTTTGGCGGTACGAAGTTCGCCAGGTAAGCTAGTTGTAAATAAAGCTTTATTATTAATAGTCAACGCTGAAAAAAGACAGGCTTAATCACCAGGAATACTATAAATTCTATGAAGGACCAGTAAGCCAATAATTTTGAGTAGTTCAATCACTTCCATTATGGACACTGGATACATTATGGACAATCAATACGGTACGTATGAAATTTATTAGCTACAAAATGAAAAACTTCGATTGAAGTGACTCAGACTACTACAATATGAATAACCATTCAGATCAAATATAAGAAATTACTCACATCTCTCATCAACTCGTACTTTTTGTTCAAAAAATATCAACACAAAAATATAAGTTATATTGAATGAACTCACGGCTAATAGTACTCAAGTTTGTCTTTTTCTGGCCGTGCTACAAATAAATGTAGGTTTATGTTTGACATCTTGTTTTTGTAATCTTATTGCCTATCAAGAAATTTTTCAATGTTTTTTTTTTGTTTGCAATAAAATTTAAATTTGAAAAAAGAATTATCAACAAACTTCTAACCAAAGAAAAGCTCTGTGCTCAGTTCTAATCGGAATGTATGAGACTCCATATACAGCTGATAGAAGGCCAAGCATAAGCATACAACAATGGAACAAATACGTGGCAATAAGCTCGCGCTTACGATCCACAGAAAATTAAATTCGATCAGCTGATTGATAAAATTATTTTAAGCTTTTCAATGATTACAACATATGTTAGAATATCATGAGAGTCAATTATATCAGTTCCATATGGCATTCACCTTACCATGTTCATAACCTTACTAAATAGGATCCTTTTTCATCCTTTGAAACTCTTAGAGGCAAAATATCTCAAAATCCGTTCTTAGTGTGCGTCTAGCATGTTTGAAGAATATTTGTGCAGAGTTTTAAGTCTGTCGGCCAATTACTTTGAGCTGTAGTGTGATTTTACATGAAACGTTTTAAAAAATCCCCTTTCCTTGACCCCTCTCTACTCCTGGTCAGATTTTTTCTGCATAGATCTGATTTTTTTTCGTAGCTGAACAAAAAAGTTCTTCATGTCTTTGTTGTGCAATGAGCGGTTGAAAAGTACAAAATTTTTGGGGGCCCCCAGCTCCCTCAGTGGGGCAAATTTCTGAAAATCCTTTCTTAGTGGTTGTTTTGAGGCTATCATAACAATTGTGCAAAATTTTAAGTTTGTAGGCTCAGTAGTTTGTGCTGTGGTGTGATTTCAGTCTGAAGGGGCTTAGCCTTTTATAGATATAGAGAAGAAGAAGATTAAAAATCGGGTGTGGCGCACTCACACAACTTTCCTTGCCCTTATGAAAATTGATCACCTGACGCTAGTGTTCTCGCGCATCCCAAGTCTACTATTCAAAGATATGAGACAGCTGGTGATAGGACAATAACGCTGGAGACACACGAGGTCTGCTATCTCTTCGTAGTGGATGATTTAATAGAACCAACAGTTGCCAACAGTTTGCAATTTAATAATCACATTTTCACGAATTCCAAGCTTATTTACAATTTTAGTTGAAAATGTTACTGAACATTAATTGCAGAGATTTTCATGCTCCACTCGAAATTTTTTGTTTAAATTTTATATGAAGGCTGATAATTGAGAATCTAAAATCGAACTTTGCATAGATGGGTAGAGCTCCTGAAATTTTTAGATATAGGACTTGTTGCAGTTGATAGAGCTTATCAAAGCTCTATGTAAGGAACTGTTTTGTTTTGGATTAAGCATCTGACAGTGGTAAAAATTGAAGAATTTTATTTAAATTTTTATATTCAATAAAAATATCAAAAAAGACGGGTGTGGCGTAAGACTTTAATTGAACAAACAAATGTTAACTACTGATGTAATAGTATGGAAATGAACTTTATTTCAATTAATGTATTTTCATTGAATGAGTTTCATCAGTTCACATAATTCTGCTCCAGTTCAGTATTTTGAACAATTAACGATATTCTGCAGTAGTAAATTATTGTGCATATCTTCATAGATACAAAAGTTTGCCGTTTCCATGATAAATTTTGTTGAAAGATACACTTATGCAATTGCATTCTTATTACATTAACAACGCTATTAGATTTTTGCATATTTATCAGGCGAAATTGAGATAAATTTATGTTCTGAATAAATAATACCGTATTAATGTGATTTATAGCTAATAAAATATTCTGATATTTGTAATAAATAATTATTTTGTATTAATTCAGTTGGTAAAACAGGTTCAACAGATTTGGAATAAGTTCTAGCTTTTGTGGTTTCAGTACGAGAAGTTGACGTACTTTGAAGTGTTTCTTTCCCCTTAAATTTTTAGGCTATGCTGTTTGACTCATCAAAGTAGCTCTTCCAGTTCTATTTTGACTAAATTGATTTATAACACTGTTCTCAGCCGAAATTGGTCTGTTCAACGACATTCATCTTTCAGTCGTATTATCCATTATCAGTTTCTCGTCTTAAAGGTCATTATTCTCAAATAACGATGTTACCTTGTTACTAGATATTATTCATCTTATATTGTGCATGATAATAATATACTTTGTGTAATCTGTGTTTGTATGGTGGTTAGTTTGTGCGCGTGTGTGAGTGAATAACAAACAACTTAGTACATAGTTACATAGAGTTATGCTGAATTTCCAAGGACTATTGTCATGTCCTACATGATTATGAATAATATGATAAATCACGACAAGGCTCCCTCACTTTGATTCAATGCGAAGCTATATACATCGAAGTTCTTTATTTTGATGTCATCCTACATGAATGAGTCTTGTAGAATATAAAAATTGAATTCTGCTGAGTGTGATGCATGCTCACATGAGCTCTAGGCTTGTGCGTGGGTAATGAGGCGGATGACAATGAGAGAAGAATGGACCTAATGCTAAGGTGGCTTCTGAACCACCAGGAAGTTATTTTACAACTCATGAATCATATTTAGAGGAGTGGGAAACGGTCAACCTCAGCTTTCTAATTGAAGAATCTATTTCATATTTCAATCTATGACTTCAAAAAATTTCCTAGAATACGTAATATTTCCGTTTCAAAAGTAATATTTCCAGATGACAAAATCACATTGAGATAGTATATAATAACTGAAAAATGTGGGAAATTCACTGGGAATATGAAATCCTACCTCATTCCAGACTATTTCCGCCATTCCATTAATTAACTCGGGAGAGAAACAGTTAAGAGATAGATCGCCAGTTTCTCTCTCCCAATCCTTCCAATTTTCAGTTATAAGGGCTTGATAAGGATATAAAACTCCAAACATGTCAAAAATAACAAAACTACAATTCGATACTTTCATCAATATTATACAAAAGTTTCATTCTCTTCTCACCCTTTCTCTTTCTGTTTCAACATTATCTCTGTTTATCATGTATGCCAGCGAACAAACCCAGTTTTTGCTGGCCCTGTTGGATAAAAACGTTTTTTTTAAAGGATGAAATAATACAAGCAATAGATTCATCGTGTACTTCCTCGTCTCCCAAGTTCTATAATTCAGTACTCCTCATTCTCAATATGGCTCATCATGAGAAAAAAATAGGTCTCCTGCCTATTACAGGCAGCAGTGACTTCAAGCTTTTCTTCATAACGTGACTAAAACATCTATACCTTTATACAAATGTGAAAACAACGGTTGCTACCATAAAAATCTGGGACCCTATCATAAGAGTTCTTCCAAGTTGATAGCGTGGATAGAAGGTCGAGAGACAAGGCTGAGCTGTTTAGGAGTTTTGGGTTGGGAGGTGTTGGAGTTGGCGAGGAGTTGACTTTGTTTTATCATTCAGGCGGATTTCGGGACATGACAGGCGTGTAATTCCGCAGTTGTCCGAGAGAGCGCGCCACCGGCACATTCTTGTAATCCTGGCTTCTTCCAGGAGCGGCCACTTCAAAGCGAAAACCAGTAATGGACAATAAGCCAAGGCGACACGACGCTGCTTCCATCTGGTGGCCTCCTTCTGGATTACACGATTCCTTCTGAATAATCCATTTCCAAGCATCGTTTGAATTAAAGCATCGCCTTTGAGTCACGCTCAACGTCCAGAAACAACAACTATCACCGCTTAAAACCCTTCTGCGCCGGTGTTGACGCCGTAATTAAAATTGCTGACAGCACAATTTCGTGTGGCTGCTGGGACACCCTGTAGGCATTTCCTCCTATAATATTCTCTATGCCGTCGTCATCACCAAGATGAGATCAGCATAGTGCTGAGGGCGGCGGGTAGAGAGGTGGAAACTCAAGTGACAAAATTGAAACGGGATCAAGCATGAGGCTTCAAAGGTGTTGCAGTGAATTTGTGGAAATAGAGTTTCTCAGACAGGGCGATCTCATTTATTAAAAGACATGAATCTTCAAATTGTATTCACCAGAAACACAACACAATAAACATAATATTTTCTGAAAGTACACTCACAGAAATAGGAACCTTTGTTCTATGTTCCTTGAACTATTTTCAAGGAACCCTTGAACTCTGTTTTTCACTCCGTGGTACAGAATAGGAAATTCGATAGATATCTATAGATAAACTATATGTTGATAGATTTCAGCAGGCTTTCTTGGTGTTTGAGTATCAATAATGAATGACTATCACAAGATGACGTGAGAGTTGAATGATTTTATGTTAGCCTAATCAGAGTTTCTCATTCGAGGAAGAAAATGTTACGTATTAGTGAGATTGTTCGGATTTCAATCAATGAAAAATATCAAAAAAATTTACATTTTTCAAGGTTTCATAACGCTGTTGACCTCCTATTAAACCATATTCGTTACTAGCTGTGGTACGAGGAAATCCGATCATTGTTTCATAAGTTATGAGTGTTTGAATTTTTGATCCTTGAGGTGTCCTTATGCAAGCTTCTCCACAGGAAAATACTGGAATTGAGTGCATCTATCGGTTGATTTTCATAGAACATAATCTTAAGAATTTATATTATTGTGCGAAATTTCAATCTGAGGATACTCAAGTTGGTGATGATGGTTGAAGCTCAAAATACGGTGTTTTACGGAGTAATGAGATCATTATTATCAGGTGTTCCTCGAGATTCTGGAAAATTGTAATTTAATACTCATTCAAAATAGAGAACTCCAAATAATTCAATTTCATTTAAAAATTCTCAAGCTAAAAAAGGCAATAGCGAATTTTTCTGTTCAATGACTGGATTTGGCGGGAATAGCTGGAAACTAGAAAATGAACAGAAAATTCTAAGTTCTTGAGACACTCTGTATCTAGCAGTAGGAAATTGTGCATGAAAAAATTGGTTGTGGATTTCTCCTATGAATCCAAACAATATATTATTTTAAATCAGAACTACAATATAGATTTTAAGCACTAATGCAGCTTACATTCAAAACACCAATGCAGCTCAATGCAGCATACATTCCAAACACCAATGCAGCTCAATGCAGCATACATTCCAAACACCAATGCAGCTCAATGCAGCTTACATTCAAAACACCAATGCAGCTCAATGCAGCATACATTCAAAACACCAATGCAGCTCAATGCAGCATACATTCCAAACACCAATGCAGCTCAATGCAGCATACATTCCAAACACCAATGCAGCTCAATGCAGCTTACATTCCAAACACCAATGCAGCTCAATGCAGCATACATTCCAAACACCAATGCAGCTCAATGCAGCATACATTCCAAACACCAATGCAGCTCAATGCAGCATACATTCCAAACACCAATGCAGCTCAATGCAGCATACATTCAAAACACCAATGCAGCTCAATGCAGCATACATTCCAAACACCAATGCAGCTCATGCAGCATACATTCCAAACACCAATGCAGCTCAATGCAGCTTACATTCCAAACACCAATGCAGCTCAATGCAGCATACATTCCAAACACCAATGCAGCTCAATGCAGCTTACATTCCAAACACCAATGCAGCTCAATGCAGCATACATTCCAAACACCAATGCAGCTCAATGCAGCTTACATTCCAACACCAATGCAGCTCAATGCAGCTACATTCCAAACACCAATGCAGCTCAATGCAGCTTACATTGCAAACATCTATGTATATAGTGAATGGACTATTTGATGTTGCAATAAATATCACTGTATCATAACTACCCATTTCCTGACTAAAAGTGGAATCATTCACGAATATTCATATATATACATAATTATTCATATATATTATTCATATTCATATTCATTATTCATATTCATATATTATTTACTAATGGACAACCGGTAGAATCCCTCTTTAAACTCTCAATTAAAAACCAGCAGGTAGGAGAGACGTTGAGAGACAAAGGAAAAGGTGGCCTCAGAACTGGATATGATTCTAAAAATGAATCTCAATTATAGTATTTCGATTTTTAAAAGGCTATTTCGAAGATCGGAACAAGTAATTATGCCTATACCGTGGAAGCCAGAAGGAGATGAAGAGGACATTAATCAATAATTTATTCAAATCATATTGATTGTGCATGTAGTTAAAAAAATAAAAATGACTCATCTCACAACTTGGAATGAAGTTTTTTTTTCTCTGCAATATCTTGAAAAATTACGACGACGCAATCGCACCTAATTGAGGAAGCCGTCTCACAAATTTCATCCGAAAAGATTGAAGATTGCAAAGAAGGTGGAGCTCCTCTTGAGCGAGTCGAGCGGTATGCTTCAATGATCCCACAAGATATTCTCAGTTGGTTGGGTGACATTTTAAGTCCAGGCGGTTATATATAAGAAGTTGGCAAGAGTGTATTTTGCCGCTCTTCTACACCCCCTCTGCTTCCCGCGCTCTTGCACCCTTCCTGGTCTTTTACCGCTTTTACCCCTTTTCCCGCGCAATTGCTCGTTTTCGCGCGCGTTTCTCCCGCGATTTGAGATTCCAGATATTAGCATCTCCCTAATATTCGCGTTCTGTAATTAGCCGCCCCGACTCAATCATTGGAATCGAAATTAATGATCATTTCGGCTCATTTAGCTCAACCGCGGAATCTTCTTAAGAAAGGGTCATCGATAATTTCCCGGTGGAAATCTCTCGGGTGCAAGCAAGTGTTAAGGAGCACACTGAGGGTGATCAAGGCGATCCTCCGACCTGATATCCTCACTTTCTTGCCGGCGTTCTCGGACTTGCAAGGATGACAAATGTGCATTTAATCGGAAACCAAACCCGTTTTATTCGACTGGGTTTGGGGGCCAAACTTGAGAAGGAGTTATTGTTCAAGTTTTGAAGAAGTTTGGTGTGGGATGGCGGAGAATAGCCTACGCTAAGCGATTACGTAGGTCCAAACTCACACTCGAAGATGTTCTGGACCGACACATTCAGATAACCCAGATCTTGTAACGGTGGATTGGATAGATAAACCCTGGCAACAAACCCTGTTTCCACACCAAGACCTGCAAATCATCCTTTTCAACTATCGGTGGCTGGTAACGGTCTTTGAATAATTACGTCTTGGAGATTGCCAGCCAGTTCAAACCCCAAGTCGTGGTTCAAAGTTGTTTACTGGTATGGGATGATGATCAAGGGATATAGCGCTGTGTGGAGGGAAGGGTGGCAAATGAATGTACGCTCGTACAAAGGCTGGGATATCCATAATTGATGATCTAACTAGAACTATTAAGAGATGCTACTTGGCGAATATTCAACCGAGTATTGAACTTGGAGAAGATGTATGGAATGATTTAGTGTAGTCTCAGATTAGTTAAGATCCTTATCCTTATAATTCTATCCTCTGGAATAGATTCTCATGAACTATTAATTCTAATGGGAACTTTTTTTTGAATAAATATTCCCCCAAAATTAAAAAAATCTAAATAGTTATGAGTTATTTATGAAAATATGAATCGAAATATGACTTTTCACATCTGATTTTGAAGTTTGTGAATGAATCAGATAAAGAAAGGTTTGATAAATTAGTCTTGATAAATATTGAATCGTTTTTAATTCTGATGTGACTTTAACATTTGAATACTTCAGTGCTCTCAATATAGTTTTCATCAAAAAAAGTTGGTGTAAAAAATTGTCCTAGAACAAATATGTTTTTTTAACGATCATTCCTGAAAATGATAAAAACTCAAAATCTTCTGATTCAAATAATAGCATCATCAGTAGGAAATATAGAACTACTATCATCCAATTTATTCATGATCTACAGGGAGAACAGATTGTTAAACGCCATAAAAATTCAATCCTCATTCCAACCTTGCTCGGTGGATGGGAGCAATAAGATCATTCATTTGAAAGCTATTGTATAAGGTGGTTTTTATTCCTAAAGTTTAAGATCCAAATGAGCTCGTTCATTGTTTAATGAACGAGCATACGTTCATAGTTTAATTTTTAATGTGCAAGAAGTGTTTGAATCGTCTTTATTTACTGTTCAAATGAAATTCACTGTATACTGTTCAGTGTTCACATCGAACGATTGAAACAACTCAAGTTACTCTCATGTAGGCCCACATCTCAAGTATGTTGACAAATTTCATGCTACGCACCCACTTGTCTCCGGTATTTCATAAAATCATATTTGCATTGAATATGACTCCTTCAAGATGAAGCAGAGGTGGTTTCTGAATTGTAGGATTATATTTGCATATTCATATATTTACATACTACAGGCTCACTTACCCCTTTGGAACTATTTATTCAGAGAATCATCTTTGACTTCTTGAAGACTCACTCAAGATGAAGTTGTAGAGACGTTCCAGTGACAGTGGCTTTGTGGACTTTTATTTGATCATACATATCTTCATCTGAAATTTGCGTAGAGAGGGTGATCTCAGACCTTTCTGATTCTATAACTTATCTGATTGGCTGTCTTTGTTCCACTGATTTTCTAGGTCTCATTCCTACTGGAGAACGATAGATAGATTGAGAGTGGAGTGGAGTAGAGTTAAATGGTGAGTACAGTACGAGATTGAAGTCATTATTTGCCATCATCATATGCTCGAGTAGAAATATGAAGTGGAATGAAGAATCAAACACCAAGATTCTTGTCTCAACCCTTGATATTTACTTTTTCTTTGTCATCAAATATATCTTGATGATTCATAACCCAGAAACTCGACGCTCCAATTCGCCTTCTTGAAAATTGAATGAACATGGAGGCTTAAATTTAATGAAGTTCAAGGAAGATGAGACTGATTGTTTGTCTGCTCATTTATATCACATTTGCTCCCCCTTTGCTCCGACAAGTTATCTGGAATAGATTCATTCCGGGGGAATTGAGTAGTTCAATATAGCTGATTCTTCTTACTCGATTGTAGAAATATAAATCAATATGAAATCATTCACTACAGAACTATTAACTCTTCAAGAATATATTGTTTTTTCTTCTTCATTTGTATAGCGAGGTACTAAAAAAACTAACATGATAAACAATTATTAATTATCAATCTTATGGTACGCTCTATACAGCTGGGAATCTTCCTTTTATTGTTAATGAAATGATGGTGTTAACATGTTTATGTTCTCTCATTTTACGCAATCAGTTCGCAAGTTCAAGTGTAGGCCTATCCTACTAACCGCTCTAGTTTTTCCCAAATGATTAAAAAAAATTGGGGAATCCTCTTCAAATCACAGTGAATTTCGTCCCCATATGAAAATGCATACTTATTAAAGCTTAATAAATATAAGATAATGAAATCTATATTGAAAAAAATATTAAAGAAAATATCAAAACTTATCATTTGAAATTATTATTAATCACTTGAAGATAAATTAAATGTCTCAATTTGAAGGAATTACATCATAATTATATTGAAAACAGTGACCAGTCAATGACTTCTTAGAAACAATACCTTCCAAGTAAATGAGTAATTATTATTATAAAAAACATTTCCATGCTAAGTCTCTTGGAGAAATAATCTGGTCCGAGTATTTGAATTATCTTCCGTATATCATCAAATTGAAATCTTTGGAAATATGTAAAGTAGGAGATAGAAATATCTTGACCCTTTAAAATAATTCATACTCCCTGATGTAGCATATGGGTTTATCAGCTCAAACTCCCTCTCAGAAATTCTCGTTATCGCAACATTGGCCAGTCTTAGTTGTTGATATGATTAACACGGGGCCATTGCACATTAAAACAGAGCACTGCTGAGAAGAACAAACTAATCCAGCAGCAGTTGCACTTATTTTTCGCCTTGAATATAATATGAAATTCTTGGTGAGTAGCTGCTAGGATTACTCGGCGAAACAATAGGAAAATGTTAATTGAGCCGGAGCCTTGAGTATTAAGGTGGAAGAGGGATTAAGAGGTAAGGGTCAGAAATAAGGGGTTGTTGAAAGAAGGACTTTGGACCCGAGGGATGAAAGAGGATTTGCGCGCTCGTGTCAGGGTGCGCGAAAGTGTTTAAACGAAGGGTTTCAAACAGGGCAGACAAGTCTCAGAAAGCCAAAAACCCCTAAGCTCGGCTACTTTGGACGTAACATGTTACGTTTTTCAGTCGACGTATGCGTAATAAGACTGCCCAACGTTTACGCAGAGTATGATATGTAAGCCTGGCTTTACTTATTCAACAGAATTCAACTCCAATGCCTTCTAGTGTATTATCTTGCTCTAATATATTATCGCTAGAAGTTGAAGTTGCTTCAACACTGTTATCAG